>NC_073696.1:136013253-136199557 GCF_029784165.1 Wyeomyia smithii
CTCCGCAGAACAAACAATGACGATCCAGCTTCGTGTTGTGACACAGTGGCCGTATCCTACACGCGACCTTGTAGATGCCACTTGTAGTTGACTTCCACTCGCTCGATCGTATGGTGGTCCGTGCTGCTAGCGGGGTAACAGCGGTGCGGGAGAATTATTCTTGCTGATATATCAGCTGCGTATCAGATCACTGGCGGGGTAGCCTGCCCCTACCAGTGTGCAAAAGATGTTCCTGCCGATAAACTGCAGGCTATTGTTATCACGCAGCACAAGAACTAATCGACAAAAAAAAAACACCCCTACGATAACTCGTGTATTCTTATTTTGCGAACTTAAACGGAGATGAACAATTTGCGTCTAATCGAGACGAAAGCAAAACAACGAATGAATTTTTTTTTCTTTCCATAACTTTTGAGCCGCATATCAAATTGTTATGAAGTTTGTTATTTGTAAGTTTGAGAGATGACTCGTTCGTATGACACTAGTTATGTTCAAATAAGTCATGTAATCGTTAAGATAATAGACTTTCGTTGTATTATTAACAATTTAATACATAACGGTTGCTTAAGTTCGATTATAATCAAATGAAATGGGAACGTACAGGGCAGCCAAACTTTGAAACCACGTGTTCAATCATAATTCATCAGTTAACCCTTAACTAGCCCGCTCATCTGATAATAACATTGATCAAATCGGTTGTGTAGTTTCTGAGATAATGAAGTTTCGTGATTTTCACATTTCGGTACATTACAGACGAAGTTACAGTTCGATTAGAGTAAAATTCAATAGGGTGTCATGAGGCAGCTAGACTTAATAATTGACACTAATTTTGTGGAAATCAGGTCAGCCATCTCTAAGAAAAGTGAGTGAGTCCAAGTCGTCTTGGAATATTTTTAAACATAACAAACAAAGTAATAGTCCGATTGTAAAACAAATCAATAGGGTCTTATGGGGCAACTAGACCTTCCATTTGACACTGATTTTATGAAAATCGGTTCAGCCATCTCTGAGAAACATGAGTGAGATTGAACAGTCTTCTTTTCATAACTTTTGAACCACATGTTCAATCTTTATAAAATTAAAAAGGTAAGGGTTTATAAGGTAACCCGTTAATTTGAAATCAATTTTGTTCAAATCGGATATGTAGTTTTTGAGATAATGATGTTTCATGATTTTTACATTTTGATACATAACCTCTAAACTAAAAATCCGATTACAATAAAATTGAATAGGGTCTTATGGGATAACAAGACCTTTCATTTGCAATTAATTTCATGAAAATCGGTCCAGCCATCTCTGAGAAAAGTGAGTGAGAATAAAAATCGGCACACACACACATACATACATACAGAAAATGCTCAGCTCGTCGAGCTGAGTCGAGTGATATATGCCATTCGGCCCTTTGAAGCACTTTTATACTTTTGGTTTTGCAAGTGATTGCTATACCTTTCTAGGAGAAAGGCAAAAATGAAATTAGTTCGTAAAGTAAATTTAGCCAACGGAGCTCTTCCGTGATACGCGTTCGGGGTTTAGCCACCAACTGAAGTGCCTCATCGCTTGCGTCGCTGTAGATATAATAAGTCGTTATACACAGTGTGCGTGAAGAGACCACTCTCTCAGTTACAGAAATAAACTTCCACTGGACAGTGTGTGCAGTTCATCGCGGCATGCTGAAATACGGGAACATCAATAGTAGAGGGTGATTCGACTTTTGTTTAGAACTAGCTGCTTTTATGCATGAAAAGAATCTTGAGACTATGTTCCCCCACCAACATTGCAAGTGAGAAAAGTGGGTGCCAGCGTGCTTTCACTTACAAGCTGGTTTCAGACGCCGAAACACCAGCAGCAGCAGAGGATGCAAAAGATGCAGACAGCAAGCAGCAGATTCGGTCGTTTGGAAGCAGTCGGCTTGAGAGGAGTTGCGAATGTTGGAAGCAGTTGGTAGGGGGAACGAACAGTAGAGTTTTCGACTGCAATAGAGACATAGTGGGTGGTGGCTGCTGTGAAGGCAACTGCACAAGCGTTGATGTCACACACCACTACCAATTGCGTTAGGCCCATAAGTTCCATAGATAACAGGTCGACTATCCGGTTGAGCCTTTCGATAGACCAAAGTGGCGGAGCAACTAAAGTAGCACACTCCGCAACTGCGTACCCTTCGTTCGAGGCTGATAGCCTGCTGAACTGGTAACCTGGTCATCTATTTATTTATTTATTTCGTCAATCATATATGTAGACTGGTTACATTAATTTCTTAACTATATACGAAAATAAATTAATTTTGTGTCCTCAGCCTCAAGGACTTGAAATACTGTTTCAGTTTATACCGGGACATCGTAAAGTCAATGGCTTCGCAGTGTTGATTATAAGAATTCATCATACTATTTATAGGTCCATTTTTTGCGTATTCCGTACGATGATGGTTAAGAGCAAATAAACTACGGTGTCGAAGTTGTCGAATGGGTGCATAAAAGTTCAATTTAGAAAGTAGTACTGCGAAAGAGTCAACGTTCTGCGAAACGATATCGTTTACAAATGAAGCTATCGCGTACTCTCGCCGTTTTTTTAATGTTTGATTGTCAATCAACATGCAGCGTGCTTCATATGACGGAAGACGATGTGCGGTCCAACCTAGCTTACGAAGAGCATATAGTAGAAACTGCTGTTATACTGATTCTATTCTTTCTTCATGTACGCCAGGACGAGGAGACCACACAATGCTACAGTATTCCAGTATTAACCTCACATAGGCAATATACAAAGTTTTGATAGTGTACGGGTCTTGAAAATTGTAGCAGAAGCGTTTGATAAACCCTAACATGTTGTTTGCCTTGTGTATGATAGTGTTATGGTGGTTGATAATATTAAGTTTAGAATCTAAGATTATTCCTTAATCCCTAACTTTATCACATTTCTTCACATTCTGATCCCCTAATGCAATTACAATTTTGGGCGTTGTTAATTTTCTGCTAAAAGATATTACATTGCATTTTTTTACATTTACTTCAAGTAGGCTTTTTTTACACCAGATGCAAAATGTGTGGATTTCATTATGAAATACATTGATGTCTTCTTGATTTTTCATTTCCAAAAACAGCTTCATGTCGTCGTCATATATTAGAACTTTAATATTTTTGAGGATAAAGGAAATGTCGTTTACGTACAAAATAAAAAGTAGTGGTCCTAAGTGGGAGCCTTGGGGAACACCTGAAGTAACTTGAATGGGATTTTACTTTTTTCCATTAAATTTTATTATTTGTTGCCTGTTTGTTAAATATGATTCAAGCCACTTCAGGAGACCAGCCTCAATTCCAATTTTTTGCAGTTTAAAAAGTAGCATTGGTATGTCAATACGATCAAATGCTTTGCTAAAGTCTGTATAGAGAGCTTCAACATGGTTACCATTATCCATTGCATTCAATGAGTAATCTACGAATTCAAGTAAATTTGTGGATGTAGAGCGGCCTTTGAAGAAGCCGTGTTGTTTGTCAGTTATTCGATTTTTGACTTGAGCAAATATCTTTTCATTGACAATTGCCTCAAAGAGTTTAATAATAATAGCGATAATAGCGATTCCACGATAAATACGTATGTCAGATTTACGCCCAGATTTGAAAATAGTCACTAAAAATGAGCTTATCCATATATTTGGGAAGACTCCAGTTTCCAACGACATATTGAACAGCCAGAACAAAGGAGATGTAAGTTCCTTCGAAAGCTTTTTCATGAGTGCTGGAGGTATTCCGTCAGGTCCAGGTCCTTTGGAAGGGTCCAAATTTCTCAGACCCTGCAAAACATCCTGTACCTGTAGTTGGTTGACACCACCGTTTCTTGGATATTCTGGATAAGATGCAAAATAATCACGGTCGCGTTTTTTTTCGGAAAATGTGGTATAGATTTCCTGGAAAAATTTTGCAAAGATTTTCACTGCTGTGTTTTTTGAAAATTTTGTGGGCTTTTTGTTTGCGGTTTTTTAAATTTTTTATTTGTTTGTTAAACCAGACTGGATGTTTAGTGTTAGCGTGGCGTTGTTTTTTCTTCAATGGAATTTCTTGAGAGATGATGTTGTACAGAATTTTGTAAAAGACGCTAACAGATGATTCGACATTTCCCTTATCTTTAAAAATTTGTTGCCAACTGACACAGTTTAATTTGTTTTTAATATTTGCGTAGTTCGCGAGTTTGAAATCAAGGACTTCCTCATACTCACAGTCGTTGGGTCTTTGATATTCATGTAAAAATAAAGAATATTCAATTGCTGTGTGAAATTTTTCATTTTTCCACAGTGGGTTAAATGATTCAGTCACACAGAGATCTTCATGGATATTCGTTAAGAGTAGGTCCAAATAGCAATTTCCACGGTTTCTTACATGGTTAACCTGGTTCAAACCTAGTTTAGCAATTTCGTCAAACATGAAGTGCAAAGTGATGTTATCTCCAACGACTGAGGGTAGGATGCTTTCGTTTTCAGGGTCCAAGATGAAGTCAGCGGTGTTTTGATTGAAGTCCCCATAGATGTGAACTTTCACTTCTGGAGGTAGTTCAGATAAAATTTTTTCTGCGCAATTAAAAAACTTTTCATACGTAAATTTATTAGCGTTATGTGGAGGAAAGTACACAGAGGCGAATACGTGTGTTTCACCTGCTATGTGCGATTTTATCCAAATGTGCTCAAATTCTTTAAATTTGTTTGTTTCAGTCGCCAATATGACTGAAAAGGATGAGCCTAAAATATTGTTGTACATATGGCCGCTATATTGGACTTGTCCACAACCCAATTACAATTCCCGAGAGAGATTACGTCATGAGCATAACCAATGACCTCGTAGTCAAGCTGCGGTAGTTCGTTAAGAAGAACGTCTACCACCAATGACCTGGGGAGCTTGTGACCTAAAGGTTACAGAGTCCGGTTTGACATGCGATTGGTAATAAGTTGAATCTTTTTTTTGCCCAGTTTTGGTATAAACACTACCTCAACTTTTCACCAGTTGCCCGGAATGTGACCTAGAGAAAAGTTGGTTTGTAAAAGGCTGATTAGCTTGGACATAATAACCCAGTCCGATTGCTGCAAGTTTGGTGGAATGCTGATGTTGATTGAAGTCTCCGTTAAGAGTTGACAAGCGAGTACTAGAGAGTCATGTGACGTCATACTATTGAATATACGAGGCTCTGTAGATTTTTGAAACTCGTTCCAGAGCTAACTGTCCAACCAGCAAAGTGGTTGTTGTTAAAAACCAGTAGTAGTGATAGCCGGACTACCACTTTTTTAACTACTTAAGATGATTTTTGGAAATTTCAATCGAATTGTCTCAGGCATATAGACTAATCTGTCTGGTCGATGCCACGGGAACTGTACTTGAAAGGATTATCTAACTGGTAATTGGTAAGGTACACTGTTTGTGCAAATGGTTTGTCAAGTGACCAATTTGGCTTTCCTAAAGATAGGCCCACGATGGATGCTTTACTGATCATAAGTAAAGCAAAGCAAAGTAAAGCCTCGGTGCTACATTGCGTATCGGAGCTCGACCTTCTGTTTATTATACACAGACTTCGCAGCCAACTGTTAAGTGTACAGGACAATTGCGGGGCTAGCGCTACGATCCTACTGACACTAACAGTCTCTCCCGAGCCGAGACTCGAACCTACGAACAGTGGCTTGTTAGGCCAACATCGTACCTCGAGACCAGCTGGGCTGATCATAAGTACTCTAGTGGAAAAGAAGAGGTTGGCGCATAATGGCCGACGATAAGCGCACGTTCGTGAGTCACGCAAGCACACCTGTGAGAGGGCCTCAAAGGCTATTTCGGCATCATACGAGACAATCTCGGTTGCTCAGCGATATATGGCAGCAAGCGAAAACCTCTTGCCAGCGTAACCTCGTATATACTTAGTTATAGCGAGCCAACTAGGTCAAACCGTAAAAAAATCCATTTTGTTTTCACTATCATGTCAAATAAAGATGTAAATTGAATGCCAGTTCATTTACTCGACGCAGAAATAGCTGGTAATAGCTCAACAGAGGGAAATATTATATAAATAAGTTATAGTCAATAAATTAATAAATTTGCAAAACAAATAAATAAATAAATAATAAGTTATTATATAAATAAAAAATAAAACAGCAAATGATTGACTACAACAACGAACATTGTAATTTAATTAGCTTCTAATATACTTTCAATGCTCAGTAGTGAAGTAACAACGATAACTAACGTATCACAGTATTGTCCTACATTCTATCTCTTTGTAACCTGTTATGTGATGAAACATACCATTTAAAATTCAATGTAAAAACCGAGTCGAATTCGCTTTCATAAAATGTAATTTAGTATGGAAAACAAAACTATGGTGTTAATTACGGGAGGCACTTCACGGTGAAATCAGAGTGAAGTGAATAAAGTCGTATTAAGGGACTCACGTAAGTGAGAGCCTCGTAGCCGCAAGGTTACAGAGTCCGCTTTGACAAACGAATGGTGATAGATTCGAATCTCAGTAGAACCAAACCATTCGTTCGCAAAAAGGACTTTGTATGGGTTTATTCTCTGGCTCTTCCACACAAAATCTTCTCTCCAGATTTAATAACCTCTTGTCTAAAGCTCCGATAATATCATAGACTATAGCACGTTATATGCTTTTAGAGTGATAGCTTGCAGGAGGATATGATAGAATCGATAAGGAAGAAAGTTGGTTACTAAATCTGACTGAGAAGACAAAAAGTACTATAACTTCCCTCCAGACTTAATAACCACTGATCTAAAGCTTCGATAATATCATAGACTATAGCACGTTATATGCTTTTAGAGTGATAGCCTGCAGGAGGATATGATAAGGTCGATAAGGAAGGTAGTAGGTTACTAAGTCTGAAGAGAAGACAAAAAGCACTATAACACGGAGCAGGTTACTTCTCAATAAGTAGCACTGCAAAATGGTAAAAAAAAACAGAAATGTGCAAACAGCAAAAACGTCCGGACAATGCCACAATAGATCAAACAACTACTGGTCGCAGTGGGGTCCACACAAAAAAAAAAGTGAGAAAAACGTCGCAAAGTGACATTTGCCATGAAATCTGGGTTATTATGAGAATCATGTCACTGAAGTGAAAACGGAAAAAGTGGCGTTTAGCGTGGAATTATTTCACGTGCATTTTGAAGGGTGAAATGATTCCACGAAGATGGAATAAGTCTTCAGAATTGATGATTTGTGATCTAATGATAAATATTGGATTTATTTTTCAGTAACGAAACGAAGCAGAATTTGATACGTGCCTCAAAGCGGTCAAAGTTTCAACTGTTTGACCGATGAAAAGAATGCACAGACGTTCATGAAATTTTCGATACTGAAAAAAAAAATTTTTCTGATGCCAAAAGTCTTAGAAATGCAGTAAATGTAAAGAAATTTTTGAGCTGGCAAACATTCAACAATTTTTGCAAAATATAAGGACCTATATTTTTATTTATACTTATTATACTACGGCGAAACCATTAGCAAATGTGTAAGACAATTGATATAATTATATGAATATTAGTACGAGTAACAAATAAATAAATTATTAGAAGAGAAAATACACAAACAATTGCGAAGGTGTATAATCATCATGACCACATTATTTGTATTAAATTGCACACCTTGACTTATATAGACGTTGATAATAGCCCCAATATTGCTCAAGATCTCTACGTTGTAGCTTTAATGTGTCCCATTAATTTTTTTACTGATTGCCGGTACAAAATGTAATTCATTGATATTCTAGGTGTTGAAAGTAATTCTCGCCAAACATGTGAAAAGGGCCCATGTGCCATATGTAAACAAGCCAATTTTTCTCGTTTTTTGATTAATACAAGCGAAATCTGCCCTTAATAATATGATTTATTGATAAAAGAATGTACTCTTATTCAAATAATCTTATTTGTACAGCTTGTATTCATCGAAAAACGTGAAATTGTGGCTTGTTTACATATGGCACATGGGCCCTTTTCACATGTTTAGCGAGAATTATGTGTATGATGCGTTGATTTCGATTCAACACACAGAAAGTAATAATACAATATATGTAAATATAATCAAGTTATTGAATAAAATTTTATATAAGATAAACAAAACAAAAATCTGATGGTATTGCAACATAAGTCAAGTGACAGCTGTAGCCGGTGAAATATTCGAGTCAATTATATAAAAAAATATAATTTTCTGCATAAACTGCAATTTGAACCAGAAATGATTAGTATTGTATTTATTTTCCAATGTGTATATTCTATGATAAACTGATGTTTCTTTAATTTTAGTTCAATTGTTAGATTTTTTTCTGCTATGCAATGCAATATTACCTTTGCATTTCCATAAACTTCACCTTTAATTAAAAAAAGTATAACTAAGAAAGTAAGAGAAATCTTCGAACGCGATATTGTGTATTCATTCCTGTCTAATCTGTTCCTTGATTCACACAATTTTTATTTAATTACCACAGTATTCGTGCAATAAAACTGAACACTATTTCACTAAAGTACGGCCGTTCATTAGAGTGACATTACATTGGTTTATTTATCCAATATGCTTTAAAACTCACGTGTTCTTTTCACTACATGTATTTATTAGTTTCAATTTCTTGAAGATAAAATTCGTTTTATTTACCACAGGGCAAAGTCATTATCACATTTTTCGGATTTTTCACTTCCATTCTGGCGCATCGTAAAACTTGGAGATGTTGACTGAACTGATTGTCTGTGTCCACCTTGCATAAACGGGGTAGCCCTTGGACATAGTATATAGATGAGTCGCTTAGCTACAGGCAGCCAACAATTGAAATACTTATCCGATCACGTACTCTAGACACAAATGGCACGCTTTAGTTCACACAAGCATGCAAATTTATAGTCATGATAGAGAAGAATTGTCTCTAATGTTGCGCGCGATTACAACTTAGTACGCACTCAGATCGTTGCACATATCTTATAGTTGAACGTTCACTTGAAAATAGGCTACCAAATTACTTACTTTTTCTCTGATTATAGTTTTTCTTGCGATCAGCTTCTAGGCTTTCGGCGGAATAAAATACGCGAAAAAAATGATAGTTAAAATTCCAACAATTATAATAGATGTTTGGATTCATCGACCGGATGATGCAGTACTAAATTACATACCAACTAAAATGTTATTCCATATAGCACATTACTTTTATAGCTTAACTGCGAGCACAGTGTTAATAATTACAGCAAACAAACTTTGCGCCACATTTCAAACCAATACCAAAACACTTATGCCTCTGAACGCGACCAAATGTTTTGTTATATTTTTTCATTGTCGACGCTTTACCACACATATTGATGAATAATAAATCGAACGAAACCCAATTCGCGCCATTTCAATCACAGATAATCGTTGAAACTGATTTCCTAATCAAAGATAATTATAAATATGCTAGAACTATCTGTACGGCGGTATTAGTATGCTCAAAGATAAAGTTTAAAGAAAGTAACACCAAAAATTTAATTATCAAAATTAGATATACCGTCCTATTTCTGGAGGTCAGGGATTGTTTAAGACCAGATTTAAACAATCAAACCGCAAATGTGATCTTGATAAAAGTATTGAATCAAGTTTTTCAATTATAATACTAATGAGAATTTTATTTTAGATGTTCTATGCCAGTAACGCTATTCTGAACAAATAACCCGAATAGTATAAATAGTATTCGAATTAATACATTGAATGACGTGACCAATCACTGTAGGTGACTTCTTAACACTATTGAAAAGAAATTATTTTTCAATAGCAATTTACAGAGACAATCTTGCTAATATTCCGAATACAGTTACGTTATTCTCGTGTTCATTGTTTTTCTCAGTACGATTTGCGACTTTCCTTGTGAGCAGAGAAGTTGAGTTCTTCCATAAAATTTTCCGAATACACGTGTTTTTTTTTCTTCATAGAATACACGTGTTATCAAACTAAATAGTTAACCAGAGTGACCAAAGCAATATACGTGTTGTAAAACTGACCAAAGCAATATACGTGTTGTAAACTAATTCGAATTGATCAAAAATTACACGTGCATAGTAGAGTGGCAACGACTTGACTTGTATAGGAAATACTACAAGGTATACAGCCCTAGGGTTGTATGAAATGGTGACGTGGGACTAAACACTGTAATTAGGGGATTTTTTGTTACAAAATATACAGAGTCTGCAGACAGAATCAATGTGTTTATTTTCAGCCTCCCCTGGAAATCAATTTTTAGAATATATTCAACAACACTCGAAGAAATATCATTTATATTTGGCGATATTATGCCTTTAGTTTTTTTTTTGTGCAAAAAAATATGTATTTAACAAGGCACAAGCATATCGTGCTTGTTGAAGAAGCACCAAGAATTTATCATAATGCGTCAAAGTCAGAATTATCTCTATATCCTCAAAAACCAAATCCAATAATGCTTACGTTATCATAATGAATGGTTTTGTCTTATTTAACTCTAACTAAATCAAATCTATAGTATGGATATTACTTTCAAAATAATATGGAAGCCCTTACAAAGGTTCATCAATTGGAAAACAGAAGAAAATATTTTGAACAAAATTCCTAACAAGTTCCAGCAAAAAATCGTAGAAATCCACAATTACATTTTTATTTTTTGCTTGACAATTTTTTCATTTGCCTGCAACTACATTCGTTGTATCACGAAGACAGGAAATATACGTTTGTTATGATAAAGCTTAGAATAATAACATATCATCTAACAATTTTGAAATATAAAAAGAGATTCTGTACTAATCTTACTAAATAAACTAAAAAATCACAAGCATTCGCAGGTTCTTACTCTTCTATAAATGTATATATTTAGGAATTTACTCTTTCGATACTATCCGGTCACGATTATTTAGTGAATATCGAAGATAAAATTTAAAAAATATCCGTTGCAAAAATTTACAATTCTTGTTGAGTAATTCATGGCAATCATATTTATGAAATAAACTTTCAATCACCATCAACAGCAGCATTGTAGTTTTTCCTCAATTGCATACGAATAGAAATGTACGAACAAAAGTGTACCACTGCAATACGAATAGTACTGCTGCAGTACGAATAGAAGAGTACCAATGCAATCATAGACGACGAGAGACCTGCGGTTCTATATTCCACTGGTACTGTTGCTTTTACTGGCATGTTTTCTTTCAAGACATCAGTTTTTATTAGGTTCTACAGTACCTAACACGCAGGTTTAGAGATTGTTCAAGGATGGGGATTGTTTCAAACTTTTAGGAAAACTTTTACCTTCGAGACATCATATTAGTCTAAGCTCATGGAAGTAAAAATAAATTGACCTATTGGGACGGGGAGACTCTGTCAATTTTGATTTCGAAATTGATACAGGTAATATCACAGGGAACGGATGGTGTCCATTCACGTCGTCTGTGCTAGGAATGCTCGCATGTAATTGGTTTATTATTCGCGTAAATTTGTTATTGAAATTATTATCAATTTTACCGCTTAGCAATAAAATTAGAGTGATAATTAACACATTACAAAATTGTTATACATTTTATCTATCCAACAACATATTGGTTATTGTTATCCATCATGTGGTTATGCTGTTATTAGCGTTTGAAATCTGACGCAACATTTGCCCGTTTCATTTCCAATTTTACAGAATGCATCCCAGTATAGTAAACAAAGACGTGTCTCACGTCAAAAAATTAACGCTTCGATTTCGTTCTCTAGTACGGTTCAAAAGTTTCGTATTCTTGCACAATGTTCTCATACAAAAGTTCAGCTCAATTGGATTTCGCAAAGTTATGTCACAAAGCGGTCCAAGTTTCCCTATTTTGAATTTTGACTGATAAAGTTCATGAAATGTTCGTTTCGATATAGAACTGGAATTGGGACACTTGTCGGTATCGATTTTTTAATGTCATCGGATCGGAATATATATAGTTTCGTAAGCTGTCAGTGGTCACGCACAGGTCAAACGCAAGTTACTAAACTGTCTTCTTTCCTAGCAAACTATGAACCTGAGGTACACCAAAGTTTGTTATTTTTTTATGTGTAGCAACTACAAGTTACCATTGATTGCGTTTAGTCCTCTACACACCTCCTCTGGCCTGATACAGACCCATTGATGCTTGAGGAAATCAGAGTGAACTGAGTTTTAACTTTCATATATAGACACACGTGTTATTATTCGCACATGGCTAAATGTTCTGATCCAGTTGCATCGACAAAAACCGCCGAAAATATAATGTTTCGCTGAAGACAGAGGAAGATGATTTCGGGATGTAAAAGGAACGTAGTATCATGAATATTCAGCATGTTCCAGAGATTTGAAATTAACCAAACCACTATCAGTTCATTATAGTAACATATCCAATTATGTAGTCCTGTAACATCATACAGCTTCATCAAAATTAGGTTGTTAAGTGATGGCATAAGACAATACCCGACTATGAAAAAGTCAAGTACATCGTGGGTTATTTAAAACAAGAGCTCCAACGTAATCCCTTAACTATACTCTGATGCTCAAACTGTACGGTTAAAGCAATAATTCATTTGCCGATATGTTATAAAATAATAAGATATTATGTCATTGCTTTATAAATACAGATACAGTATAAGCTTACACTATTTGTCATTACTTTGAAACATGATGTCAAATTTAATTACCGGTTTTTATTTTAGATGTTTGCAATATCGCCATGTAGTTTTCGATTTTTCATAAATCCATCATAGGTACTGTTCTATTTGATTTGTTAAAAAAAAAGAACAAGACAAATTCCGAAGTCGACTTACCATTAAAAAAATGCCGCGTCAAAAACGACTTTTCTGAAAAATCTGCGTAGAATCCGAAAGCCGCATAAAAAAGCGTTAATTTCGAAATCTGCGTAAAAAGACCTTAGTGTATTTTCTGTTGAAACCGTCATACACATTCAAGACTTACGCCACACATTTCAGGTTTAAAACCAGGAACAAGGGAACGCGGAGACAGGCTTTTCATGCGCGAAATTGATAATGTGTGAGGTTATACCGGACGATTAACGCGAATTATAGACTGTTCCGAAAATTATAAATACATCTACTTTCTTGAGTAAAACAAAAAAATACAGGATTTTTCGGGTCATTTTATTCTGAAATATAGATAATAAGTGTTTTCTTTCCAGTTTCAATTCAAGTTGGGATTATTTTTCGTAGGATACGCGAGTTCTCTAACTTTTCTCTTAACACTACTCATAAGCTTTTGCACAGTGTGTTCTCCGACCATTTTTACCACTTTAAGGCAATCTTTTTTAAATTTTTCAATATTGTCCGCTGGTTTGACATATTTCCTCAGCTTTGCCTTGGTCAAAGCCCGAAAAGTTTCAATAGGCGAATTTCAGGGCTGTTTGGAGGATTCATCTCCTTTGGGACACATGTGACATTACCTGTTTTATACCACCCTAGTGCATCCTTAGAGTAATGACAGGAAGCAAGATCGGGCCAAGAGATTGGAGGATTGTTATGCTGCTTAACCATGGGTAACAACCTTTTCTGCAAATACTCTTTCACGTAAATTTTACCATTCATTGTGTCATTCGTAATGAATGGACGAGATATTTTCCCACCTTTCCTACCTTCTTGCCGAATTTTTCGGTGTAAATGGCTTTCACTGGTCCAGGGACATCCTTTCCCTTCGGTGATGTATAAAATTGCGGTCCCGGCAGAGTCTTATAGTCCAGTTTTATGTAGGTTTCGTCATCCGTGATTACACACCCCATTTTTTTGGTCAGAAATTGGTCATAAAGCTTCCGAGCTCTCGTTTTCACAGATTCAGCTTGTTTTGGATTTCGTTTTGGCTGCTTCTGCTTCCGACGGGTCTGCAGACCCATTCTTCCCTTGGCACGCATAACGTTACTCGCCGAGGTTCCAAGCTTTCTCGCCACATCTCGTACTGATACTGAAAGATGCCGCTTGTAGTATTCCTTAGCCTTTTTGTCCATTGTAGGATCAACAGGCCCGGGTTTTCTACAACGTCTTGGGGCATCAGTAAATGTGCCCTCTTTACAATACTTCCGCAATGCGGTTTGAACTGCTCCGACACTGACACCTTCTTCTCTGGATAATTTGTTATAGAAAGACCACTCACGGTGCCCCATTTGTGCACAATTCGCTTTTTTTGCTCGGGAGAAAGGCCATGCATTTTCAAAATTTCGCACAAAATGTTAGAAAAAATGACAACATCTGTTTCTTTTGGATGTAAACAACAGGACGCAGCCAACGTTTGGTTGAATACTGCACGTTATTTGAAATGACGGTTGATCGTAAGTGTATTTATAATTATCGAAACGGTCTATAGGAGACGTCAGTACCCAGTTATTCTAGGCTTTGCCATGACTATTCTAAAGTACGGAGGCAAACTTTTGCACGAATGAATGATTTCTGGAGTAGTTCAGTATTTTATCGTAAGCAACTATTTTGCAAATTTGTATGTTTTTTTCGATCACATTTGTTTTTGTTTGTTTTGTAAGTTTTACTTGAAATGTAATATCATACAATATAAAAATTGGGCTCTTTTAAATTCTACAGCTTAAACGGAAATTAATAAATCATTAGAAATTTTCCTCGAAAATGGTTAAATAATGGAAAAAAATGTTCTGTGCAGTGGTTTGGTATGGGAGGCAAGATATTCATTCGTCTTCAAATAAACGATCAATCCAAGCATTTTCATGATACACTGAAAGAAGGATGTTTCTCACCGTCAAGGTTAACATTTGAGTTCAAAATTAGTGTTGATCATCTGCATCGAGTTCATTCTGTGCCGAACACGCATCAGTTTCGGATGTGTTTGGTGATCGCTCCGATAGAATATAAAACAAAAGACGCGCGAGCAAGTGTTGGCATTGTTTGCCTGGTCGAGTGAAGGTTCAAGGTCGCCCGGCTTTGTGCAACTGTTTCGCATCGTGGCTGTTTGCTGGTGCGTAAGCCGATTTGGCTGCTAAGTGATTTGTGCTACAGCAGTGGACGAGAATCTCAACACAAAGGAGGAAAAAGAAGAAGCCAACAGTTGACAGCGAGTTGTGTCGCTGTGCTGAGTGATCACACACCCGGCTCGCTGCTGGTGGCAGTTTGGAGCTGCTGTATTGGTGCTGCTGGCTGTAACGGCTGCAGCTTCGACCGTTCGGACAACCAACCCTGCTGAAAGGAGAAGTAAAGAAGTACGTGTTCTGTCGGCGCTAGTGCGCTAGATTTAGCGCGATGGATGTAGATCCCTCGCCTCCCGTGCCACCATCCCCGAACCCCTCCGACCCTGTCCTTCCTGCCAACCCTTCCTCTGTTAATTCTCCAGTCCCCCCTTGCCCCAGGCTTTACCCGGACGGATCTCAGGGCAGCTTTACTGTTTTCCTTCGGCCAAAAGCAGGACCGAAATCGAAACCGTTAAACATCCTGCAGATTTCGAAAGACCTGACGGAGGGGTACAAGGCCGTGACCGAAATCTCCAAGGTCAGACCCAACAAGCTCCGTGTCGTGGTCAGCGACCTGGAACAGGCCAACGCTATTGCTCGCTCCGAGCTTTTCACACGCGAGTATCGCGTTTATATACCCGCACGAGACGTGGAGATCGACGGTGTCATAACCGATTCGAGTCTGTCGGTCGAGTGTATCTTGGCGAGCGGTTTTGGCTGCTTCAAAAATGCTTTGTGTCACGACGTAAAAGTAAAGATCATAGATTGCAAGCAATTGCGGTCTGTATCTCTTGTCAACGGCACAAAAGTGTACACTCCGTCAGACTCGTTTCGTGTTACGTTTGCCGGATCTGCTCTCCCTAGCCACGTCTCGATCGATCGGGTTCGTCTGCCTGTGCGATTGTATGTACCCCGTGTTATGAATTGCACCAATTGCAAGCAGCTAGGCCACACAGCCGCCTACTGCTGCAATAAGGCACGATGTAGCAAGTGTGGAGAAACTCATGCGGACGATTCTTGCAGTGTAAATGCTGAAAAATGTATTCACTGCGGGGAAAATCAGCATAAGCTCTCCACATGCCCGGTGTACATGCAGCGCAGAGATAAAATCAAGCGGTCACTTAAGGAGCGTTCAAAGCGATCTTACGCTGAGATGCTGAAGAAGACCGTGACCACTTCTACCATAACATCGAACCCCTTTGATCTGTTGTCCTCTGATGAAACCGATTCTGACGATTCACCAGCGGGAACAACTTATGCCAATCCTGGGGCGTCTAGAAAGAGGAAAAATATTTCCTCTCCTAAACTTCCCCGAAAAGGTCCTAAGATTTCCCAAAGTGAAATGAAAGTTACAAACAAACCAAACAGTGCTGCGGAAAAACCGAAGCAAACTCCTCCTGGGCTTGCAAATTTAAAGTCCCAGAAGGAGTTCCCAGAACTGCCAGGAACATCTAAAACCCCAGTTGTTCCTTTTGCACTCCCAGTTGATGAAACAAACTCTGGATTAGTGAAATTTTCTGACATTGTGGACTGGATTTTTGAAACTTTCAATGTACCCGATCCAATTAAAATTTTTCTTACAGCATTCCTCCCAACAGTTAGATCATTTTTGAAGCAGTTGACTGCCCAATGGCCCCTCCTTGCAGCGATTGTATCCTTCGATGCCTAATTCATCTGCGTATACGAAGGATTCTATCTCTGTCTTACAGTGGAATTGTAGAAGTATTTTACCAAAAATGGATTCATTTAAAGTTTTAATAAATAGAAACGAATGCGATGCATTTTCCCTTTGTGAAACTTGGCTTACTTCAAATATTGATCTCAACTTCCATGATTTTAATATTATTCGCCTTGATCGAGACACTCCATATGGAGGAGTACTTTTAGGGATTAAAAAGTGCTATTCTTTCTATCGTATTAACCTCCCCTCGATTCCAGGCATCGAAGTTGTCGCATGTCAAATGACAATACAAGGTAAAGAGCTTTGTATTGCCTCAATATATATTCCTCCCAGAGCACAGGTTGGGCAACGGTTGCTCTTTGATTTAATAGAACTTCTTCCCTCGCCACGTTTGATTTTTGGAGACTTCAACTCTCATGGTGTGGCTTGGGGTTCCCCCTACAATGATAACCGCTCCTCTTTAATCTATAACCTTTGCGATGACTTCGACATGACTATTTTGAACAACGGTGAAATAACACGTATCCCGAAACCTACAGCGCGCCCAAGCGCTTTGGATCTATCCTTATGTTCGACGTCGCTACGGTTGAATTGCACATGGAAGGCAATCCTCGATCCTCACGGTAGCGACCATCTGCCTATTCTTATTTCAATTACTAACGGTTCAACTCGCATGCGACCAATTGACATTCCGTATGACCTCACACGGAATGTCGATTGGAAGTTATACGAGGAAATGATTTCAAAAGCGGTCGAGTCGATTCAACATCACCCACCACTTGAAGAATACAACCTCCTCGCGGGCTTGATTCTCGACGCCGCGTTGCAAGCCCAAACGAAGAAATATCCCGGCGTAACGACCAAAGAGCGGCCTCCATCTCCGTGGTGGGACAAAGAGTGCTCCGATGTCTACACGCAAAGATCCGACGCGTTTTTGACCTTCCAGAAGGGAGGTATACCCGACGACTATATACGGTATTCGGAGCTTAATACCAAGCTTAAAAGCCTGGCTAAAGCAAAGAAACGCGGATATTGGCGTCGGTTCGTGAACGAGACGTCGAGGGAGACATCGATGAGCACTCTTTGGAACACAGCCCGAAGAATGCGGAATCGCGTAACGGTCAACGAAAGCGAGGAGTCTTCAAGTCGGTGGATATTTGATTTTGCCAGGAAAGTATGTCCGAACTCTGTTCCTGCGCAAAACTTTGTTCGCGATACGTCTCCGGGTCACGACGCGATAGAATCACCTTTTACGATGGCAGAATTTTCAGTTGCCCTCCTGTCTTGTAACAATAACGCGCCTGGGTTAGATAGAACCAAATTCTACTTGTTGAAGAATCTACCCGGCAATGCCAAGAGGCGCTTGTTGAACTTGTTCAATAAGTTCCTGGAGCAAAACATTGTACCGCAGGATTGGAGGCAAATGAAGGTGATCGCCATCCAAAAACCAGGGAAACCAGCTTCTGATCACAACTCTTATAGGCCGATTGCAATGCTATCCTGTATCCGGAAATTGATGGAAAAAATGATACTCCGTCGTTTAGACCACTGGGTCGAATCAAATGGTCTACTATCAGATACTCAATTTGGCTTACGCCGTGCCAAAGGGACGAATGATTGTCTTGCGTTGCTTTCAACAGACATTCAGTTGGCGTATGCTCGCAAAGAACAAATGGCGTCTGCGTTCTTGGACATTAAGGGGGCTTTTGATTCCGTTTCTATTGACATTCTTTCGGGTAAACTTCACCGACATGGATTTTCTCCAATTTTGAACAATTTTTTGCACAATTTGCTGTCCGAAAAGCACATGCATTTTACGCACGGCGATTTGGCAACTTTTCGCATTAGCTACATGGGTCTTCCCCAGGGCTCATGTTTAAGCCCCCTTCTTTACAACTTTTATGTAAATGACATCGACGAATGTCTGGCAAATTCATGCACGATAAGACAACTTGCAGACGACAGTGTAATCTCTGTTACAGGAGCCAAAGCTGCCGATTTGCAAGGACCATTGCAAGATACCTTGGACAATTTGTCTGCTTGGGCTTTACAGCTAGGTATCGAATTCTCTCCGGAGAAGACTGAGATAGTAGTTTTTTCTAGGAAGCATGAACCTGCTCAGCTTCAAACACAATTAATGGGTAAAACGATTTCTCAGGTTTTGGTACACAAATATCTTGGTGTCTGGTTCGACTCTAAAGGCACCTGGGGTTGTCACGTTAGGTATCTGATGAAAAAATGTCAACAAAGAGTGAATTTTCTTCGTACAATAACCGGACAATGGTGGGGAGCCCACCCAGGAGACCTTATAAGGCTTTACCAAACAACGATATTGTCTTGTTTGAGGTTTTAGTCACCGTATAATTTTATTCCCTTTGGATGGTTGATCTTTCTCGGTGAAATATACACACTATGTTTGCTTTAACATGACGTTTCGGCGTACTGTTATTCAGCCATCGTCAGATATGACAAAACAACATTCTTCTCTCACCAGTGTGGTTTGCTTACTGAGTAAGCAGTAAGCAAACCACACTGGTGGGAGAAGAATGTTGTTTTGTCATATCTGACGATGGCTGAATAACAGTACGCCGAAACGTCATGTTAAAGCAAACATAGTGTGTATATTTCACCGAGAAAGATCAACCATCCAAAGGGAATAACGATATTGTCTGTCATTGAGTACGGATGTTTCTGCTTCCGCTCCGCAGCAAACACAAATTTGATCAAACTGGAGCGAATACAATATCGTTGTTTGCGTATCGCCTTGGGTTGCATGCAGTCGACAAATACAATGAGTTTGGAGGTCTTAGCTGGAGAACTACCATTGAAAAACCGCTTCTGGAGCCTGTCTTCTCGCATTCTAATCAAATGTGAGGTCTTGAACCGTCCTGTGATTGAAAATTTTGAAAGGTTAATCGAACTTAATTCTCAAACCCGTTTTATGACATTGTATTTCAATCACATGTCCCAAAATATTAACCCTTCTTCGAATATTCCAAATCGTGTCGACTTATCAAATTCTTCTGATTCTACTGTGTTTCTCGATACATCCATGATAGAAGAAACTCGTGGAATCCCGGATCATTTACGCGTGCAGCAGATCCCCAAATTTTTTTCCAATAAATATCGAAACATCAACTGCGACAATATGTTCTACACTGACGGATCACTTCTTGATGGGTCCACTGGCTTCGGTATTTTCAATAACAATTTAACCGTCTCCCATAAGCTTGATAATCCTGCTTCTGTTTACGTCGCAGAATTGGCTGTAATTCAGTACACCCTAGGGATTATCGAAAAAATGCCCACGGACCATTATTTCATCTTTACGGACAGTCTCAGTTCCATTAAGGCTCTCCGATCGAAGAAAGATGTTAAGCACTCTCCGTATTTCCTGGGGAAAATACGGGAACATCTGAGTGCTTTATCCGAAAAATCTACTCAGATTACCTTAGCGTGGGTCCCTTCTCACTGCTCGATACCGGGTAATGAGAAAGCGGACTCTTTGGCTGAAGTGGGCGCAACAAACGGTGGAATTTATGAAAGACCAATTGCCTTTAATGAATTTTTCTCATTTGTACGTCAGAATACGATCATCAGTTGGCAAAATGCTTGGACCAGAGGGGAACTGGGAAGGTGGTTACATTCCATAATCCCCAAGGTGTCGACGAACCCGTGGTTCAAGGGGTTGGATGTAGGTCGGGATTTTATTTGCGTGATGTCCCGGCTTATGTCCAATCACTATAGATTTGACGCGCATCTCCGTCGTGTTGGGCTCGGGGAAAGTGGTATCTGTGCCTGTGGTGAAGGTTATCACGACATAGAGCACGTTGTTTGGTCATGCCCTGTACACCGTGACGCCAGGTCTAAATTAATAGCTTCCCTGCAGGCCGAAGGTAGGCAGTCGGCTGTTCCTGTTCGTGATGTCTTGGCGAGCCGTGACCTATCCTACATGTCCCTTATATAAGTTTTCCTGAAATCCATCCACGCCCCAGTTTAGTCCTACCCCCTTCCGCCTGCATCCAGCCTAACAACAAGAACACGTTAAGACCCCGGATCCGGAAACAGCAATCAGACCCGCACGATACTCTCAAGGCCCGAGGGAGACAACCCAATATGCCAGTCCGTAATATCTTGGCCCAGCAGCGGAACATGTGCTTACCTATGGCAATGAAAACCATCATACAGTAAACCAGTGCTTTTAATGCAAAATATTATAGCTTTAAGTTACATTTAGTTTCAGCTCGTAGTCGGCAGCGAGGATAAAAAATTTGCTTTTAGTTATTAAGATACTTTAGAAAGTGAGCTACCAGATATAATTGGCGCCGTTAAACATTAAATTGTATTTGTGCCGTGTCAAATAAACTATAGATGAAGAAAAAAAAAACAGCCAACAGATTTTGGATTCTAGGATGGCGATTTCCGGTTGCTGGGAAACAGCCAAAAATGATCAAATAACACTTAATATGGGTGTTTCTTCAACCAGAATGACGCTCAGAGGCCAGAAGTTATCTTAAATACCATTTTGATATCCACGATGGCGACTTCCGGTTTGTGAAAAACAGCCTAAAATAATTAATAATTATGAATACTCTCAAGAACTTTTCGTAATTAGTGATTTTTATGTATTTTCGAGCGTTTTCAATATTAAAAACCTAAATTAATCCACCTAGTGGTCAGACCCAGCCTTTCTCATTCAAACTCTTATCTGTGAAAATAGATATACATGAACGCTCCGATCCAATAAATGTATATTCACTCTTTAGGTTCTGAAATATTGATGTTGCAATCTATACTTACAAAAATGCAGTCCGGTCTGTCTGTCTGTCAGTCTGATCCATATAGGCTCGAAAACTACCGAATCGATCGACGTGAAAATTTGTATGTAGGGGTTTTTAGTGCCGATAATGGTTCCTATGATAGTTTGAGACCCCTCCCTCTTCTGGAAATGAGGGGTCCCATATAAATGAAACATAAATTTCTGCACAACTCAAGAACAAACCAAGCAAATGAAACCGAATTGGGCATGTGGATGTTTTGAGGGGTAACAAATATGTCCATAATAGTTGTACGCTCCTCCGTTTTCTGGAAGGGAGGGGTTCCATACAAAATAAACACAAATTTCTGCCCATCTCGAAAGCTAACCAACTAAATGGAACCAAATTTGGCAGGTGAATGTTTTTAGAGGTAACAAATATGTCCATAATGGTTCGACACCCCTCCGGATCTAGAATGACACAGCAGCTGAAATCGACCAGAGACCCCATTTTGGATTCTAGGTTGGCGACTTCCGGTTCCTGGGAAACAGCCGAAAATGTTCGAATAACACCCAATATGGGTGTCATACCGACGCTCAGAGGCCAGAAATTATCTTAAATACCATTTTGAAATCCACGACGGCGACTTCCGGTTTGTGAAAAACAGCCTAAAATAACCAAATACCATCCAAAATGAGTATCACTGGAACCAGAATGATGCAATGAGCTAAAAATTGACCTCAGGCACCATTTTGAATTGCTAAATGACAACTTCTAGGAAACAGTCGAAAATGACCGAATAATACTCAGTATGGATATTTCCGTAATCGAGATGATGCATAGAAACCAAACATTGACCCTGGACACTATTTTGTTTTTAGTTTCCGGAAAATAACCAAAATAACTAAACATCTCTTAATATGGGTATTTCCGGTGTCAGATTGATGCCACAAAATTTGCTGAAATCAAACGTATAGGGCAGCCAAACTTTGAAATCACGTGTTCAATCATATTTCATCAGTTAACCCTTAACTAGCCCGCTCATCTGATAATAATATTGATCAAATCAGTTGTGTAGTTTCTGAGATTATGAAGTTTCGTGATTTTCACATTTCGGTACATTACAGACGAAGTTACAGTTCAATTACAGTAAAATTCAATAGGGTGTTATGAGGCAGCTTGACTTATTAACATTAATTTTGTGGAAATCGGTTTAGTCATCTCTGAAAAAAGTAAGTGAGTCCAAGTAGTCTTCGGAATATGTTCCTTTTCATAGCTGGATTCCACATTTTTAAACATAACAGGCAAAGTAATAGTCCGATTGCAAAACAAATCAATAGGGTCTCATGGGGCAACTAGACCTTCCATTTGACAGTGATTTTATGAAAATCGGTTCAGTCAACTCTGAGAAACATGATTGAGATTAAACAGTCTTCAGAACACGTTTCTTTTCATAACTTTTGAACCACAAGTTCAATCTTCATAAAATTGTGAAAAAAGTGAGTGAAAAATAAAAATCTACACATACACACACATACACATACACACACATACAGAAAATGCTCAGCTCGTCGAGCTGAGTCGAGTTGTATTTGCCATTCGGCCCTTTGGAGCACTTTTATACTCTCGGTTTTGCAAGTGATTGCTATACCTTTCTAGGAGAAAGGCAAAAAGTTATCAAATTCCGCGGAATCCGATTATATAATCTTCGAGGGAATGGTAGTTCATATCAGCTTGAGCACATCCTTGTTAATATCTCATTCGGAAACGTCCAGATTGACATTTGCGACCCGTTTGTAAAATGTTGTTTTTACATATTTTGACGGTAAGTGCTTACGTATACATGGGAAATAGAAAAAAATAAAATACCTGATGAGTCCCTGCTTCATACTCAAAACAGAGTTTCAGGTCAACAATGATTAAAGGAAAATAAATTTATTTTCGCTTCTCACTTAAATATTACCCAAAATATTACTCAATAGCAGCGAAAATAATTTTGGCCAGGTTCTCACTCGAGTTACTCCTCTGAGCGCCGGTTGGTTGCATGTTCGAGCCGATAGCTGTGGGAGCTAGCGTGATGACGCCAAAGATAATCGGAACCGATGCACAAGTTTTCCGAAAGCCAAAAAGGTTGCCGAATGGATTTCTGTGCCGGGCGGGCAGTTTAAACGACGTATCGCTGATGTTGCCACGCCACGTTGAAGATGCTGCTATGACCTGTTCGGAAAAACCTTTGTTCGAACGCTTTGATCTTTGAACGACAACGATTGGCCATGCCGAATTTGGGAATAGCACTTTAACCTTATTGAACTGGGTGATTTACACTACACCCACCGGTGGCACATTTCGCTTGCCTTTGAGGCCATGTATTTATGATAGTCTTGAACTATTCTCCACTAATTACACCTTGTACTAATAATCTTCTCTTATTAGCTTTGCTTGTAATCACTTTGTACGGCAATTAAAATTCATCTATCTCACTTGGCGGTCGATTTGATCTGGTGTCTCTCTGATCGGTCTGTATTGACCGTCGAGTTCTTAGGCGATATCCTACGCCAACATGTGTCGCCTCCTAATTGGCTTGATCAGATTATCGCATTGAGTGGCCTTGAGAGGAATTCTTAGCTTACGGCAAAAGATCAACCAGTTCGCGTGGAACGCTTCGTTACGCGAGCGGTTACAGCTTCCCATTCTTTCTACAACTCTATCTCGTTCCTTAACACCTTGGACGATTTTTGAACCTTGGCCTTCATTATCGCCCAAAATCTTTCCACCGGACGAATCTCTGGTGAATTGGGGGGTTGGCGGTTTTTGGTATAAACAACGTTATTGTCTCTGTACCAATCCAACGTCGATCGGGCGTAATGGCATGATGCCAGGTCCTGCCAAAATAATGTCTCCCATAGTGGGACCCAAGGAAGGGCAACATACGCTGCTGGAAGCAGCTGATGTACGGTTTACTCAGTTCACCACTTTGCACAATGGCCCAGAAACCAAATTTAGGGGGAAGTTTGGGTCTAGAGCTCTATAGCAACATTTTAGAGAAAAACTTTTTTCTACAAAGTTGTTACATATGATAAAGCGCTCATTGAAAAATTATCAAAAATTAGGGTGACCAACATTTACGATGCAATCAAGTATCTAAGTTTTGTATCTTTGTAGATAGAAGAAAAAATTTGTTCTACAATGTTATAGCTCCATTAATTCTAAGTAACTTTGTATAAAAAAGTTTTTCTCTATCTTTGAAAACAACCGATTTAAATTGAAAAAACATATTTTACGCTCTAACTTTTTTATTTCAAGTTTCATCTCAAAACTGTCTTTAAACGACTTTTAGAGCTTTTTAAGAGAAACAATTTGCAATGCTGATATCGTAAATATCTCAATTTTACTCAAAGTTATTAATATTTTTCATCTAAAAATATGCGTTTTTCATTTGTATGTCATTTTTTTTTTGTGCAAACATTAAAAATATCTCTTGGTCTCATTTTGAAGGGCATACGTGACTCTATAAATGGAGGAACTTTTAGAAATATGTTATTTTTTAAATTTGAGTAAATTCAATTGAAAAACAAGCCGAAAATTTCAATAATTTTATACATTATGCATATAAAAGCAGCCAGATTTATTTTTTGGTATTTTTTCTTATAACTAGACGTAATTACCTTTAATTTGAAAGATCAGAAATCGATCAACTGGTTCAAAAGTTATGAATTTTTTTAAAATTAAATACATCGAACACAGTCGTTTTTATGGTCACCCTATTTCGCAGTGATAAACAGGAGCTAAAATCGAACACAGATACCATTTTGAATTCTAAGATGGCGACTTCCTGTTTCAGAAAAGCAGCTGAAAATGACCAAATACCACCCAATATGAGTGTTTCTTTAACCAGTATGACGTTCAAAACCCAGAAATTGTCTCCAAATGCTATTATGAAATCTAAAATGGGAGATTGCGGGTTCAAGTCCCGTCGGGATGCGGTATATATTTCCAAATCTGTATCATATTTCCAGTTCGCTTATTTTTCGATCTTTCTCTACTTCACATACTGTCTGTTTAATGAACTTGCGTGTTAACGGGAAAAAGCCGTTGTTAAAAATAGAAATTCATTTCTAAAATGGCGACTTCCGGTTTCGGAAAAACAGCTTGAAATGGACGATTCCCATTAAACTAAATACCTCCCAATATGGGTATTTTCGGTGTCAGATTGATGTCAGAAAATCTGCTGAAAATGATCAAATACCACCCAACATGAAAATATTCAGAATTAAGGCGATGAACAGAAGCCAAAAGTCGAGGATGTTGTCATTTCGATTAAACCAATCATTTCAAACGATTTTTTATTTGACTTTGATCATATCCTATGGCCGATTCGTTGTGCATTTGCAGACTTTAAACACATCGCGAGGAATCAATGAATTTGGAACATTCAAACAGTACGATGACACATTTAAATTATGTTGAGGCCACATATATCGATCAAAGCAGGTATAGTTTTAAATAGTCTTTGAATTTCTTTGTTTTCCATAACTTTTGAGCCACATATCAAATTATTATGAAGTTTGTTATTTGTAAGTTTGTATGACACTAGTTATGTTCAAATAAGTCATGTAATCTTTGAGATAATAGACTTTCGTTGTTTTATTAACAATTTAATACATAACGGTTGCTTAAGTTCGATTATAATCAAATGAAATGGGAACGTATAGGGTAGTCAAACTTTGAAACCACGTGTTCAATCATAATTCATCAGTTAACCCTCAACTAGCCCGTTCATCTGATAATAACATTGATCAAAGCGGTTGTGTAGTTTCTGAGATAATAAAGTTTCGTGATTTTCACATTTCGGTACATTACAGACGAAGTTACAGTCCGATTACAGTACAATTTAGTAGGGTGTTATAAGGCAGCTAGACTTATTAATTGACACTAATTTTGTGGAAATCGGGTCAGCCAACTCTGAGAAAAGTGAGTGAGTTCAAGTAGTCGTCGGAATATGTTCCTTTTCATAGCTGGATTTCACATTTTTAAACATAACAGGCAAAGTAGTAGTCCGATTACAAAACAAATCAATAGGGTCTCATGGGGCAACTAGACCATCTATATGACACTGATTCTATGAAAATCGGTCCAGCCATCACTGAGAAACATGACTGAGATTAAACAGTCTCCAGAACACGTTTCTTTTCATAACTTTTGAACCACAATCTTTATAAAATTCAAAAGTTAAGGGTGTTACAGGTAGCCCCTTTGAAACCAATTTTGTTTAAATCGGTTGTGTAGTTTCTGAGATAATGAAGTTTCATGATTTTTACATTTTGATACATAACCTCTAAACTTAAAATCCGATTACAATAAAATTGAATGGGGTTTTATGGGACTACAAGACCTTTCATTTTCAATTAATTTAATGAAAATCGGTCCAGCCAACTCTGAGAAAAGTGAGTGAGAATAAAAATCTGCACACACACACGCACACACACACATACACACACATACACACACATACATACACACACACACGCACACACACACACACACAGCGTCGAGTGATATATGCCATTCGCCCCTTTGGAGCACTTTTATACTTTCGGTTTTGCAAGTGATTGCTATACCTTTCTAGGAGAAAGGCAAAAAGCTACGACTACCCGATTGGAGTTGCTGAACAGAACTAAACTTTATTGCTTCAATTTATTTTCGCGATCCCACGATCGCATCTAAAATATGTTATCCTAGCAATACCCTAATACCTGGCTGATGCGCTGACTGCTGCAGAAAATGTGCCCTGTGCACTGGGTCCCGACATCGGTCCGGTGCAGGTGCAGGCCTTCGTCGTAACTTCCATATTGAGTATTATTCGATCATTTTCGACGGTTTCCCAGAAGTTTCCATTTAGCAATTCAAAATGGTCCCTGAGGTTAATTGTTAGCTTCTTGCAACATTCTGGCTCCAGAGATACTCATATTGGGAGGCCACTTTTTGTCATCTGGGCGTAATTCTGGTTCCGAAAACATTCATATTGAATGGTATTTGGTCACTCCGGCTGTTTGCCAGACACCGGAATTCACCATCTTAAAATTCAAGATTGTGTCTGTGATCAATTTTTAGCTTCTGTGCATCTTTCTGGTTCCGCAGTTACTCATATTTAATGGGAATCGTCCATTTCAAACTGTTTTTCAGAAACCGGAATTGCATCATTTTGGTTCCAGAGATACTCATATTGGATGGTATTTAATTATTTTTGGCTGTTTTTCACAAACCGGAAGTCGCCATCGTGGATATCAAAATGGTATTTAAGATAACTTCTGGCCTCTGAGCGTCATTATGGTTGAAGAAACACCCATATTAAGTGTTATTTGATCATTTTTGGCTGTTTCCCAGCAACCGGAAATCGCCAACCTAGAATCCAAAATCTGTTGTCTGTTTTTTTTTCTTCATCTATAGTTTATTTGACACGGCACAAATACAATTCAATGTTTAACGGCGCCAATTATATCTGGTAGCTTACTTTCTAAAGTATCTTAATAACTAAAAGCGAATTTTTTATCCTTGCTGCCGACTACGAGCTGAAACTAAATCTAACTTAAAGCTAGAATATTTTGCATTAAAAGCACAGGTTTGCTGTTTGATGATTTTCATTGCCATAGGTAAGCAGCATATTAAATTTGTTCCGCTGCTGGGCCAAGATATTACGGACTGGCATATTGGGTTGTTTCCATCGGGCCTTGAGAGTATCGTGCGGGTCTGATTGCTGTTTCCGGATCCGGGGTCTTAACGTGTTCTTGTCGTTTGGTTGGATGTAGGCGGAAGGGGATAGGACTAAACTGGGGCGTGGATGGATTTCAGGAAAACGTATATAAGGGACATGTAGGATAGGTCACGGCTCGCCAAGACATCACGAACAGGAACAGCCGGCTGCCTACCTTCGGCCTGCAGGGAAGCTATTAATCTAGACCTGGCGTCACGGTGTACAGGGCATGACCAAACAACGTGCTCTATGTCGTGATAACCTTCACCACAGGCACAGATACCACTTTCCCCGAGCCCAACACGACGGAGATGCGCGTCAAATCTATAGTGATTGAACATAAGCCGGGACATCACGCAAATGAAATCCCGACCTACATCCAACCCCTTGAACCACGGGTTCGTCGACACCTTGGGGATTATGGAATGTAACCACCTTCCCAGTTCCCCCTTGGTCCAAGAATTTTGCCAACTGATGATCGTATTCTGACGTACAAATGCGAAAAATTCATTTAAGGCAATTGGTCTTTCATAAATATCACCGTTTGTTGCGCCCACTTCAGCCAAAGAGTCCGCTTTCTCATTACCCGGTATCGAGCAGTGAGAAGGGACCCACGCTAAGGTAATCTGAGTAGATTTTTCGGATAAAGCACTCAGATGTTCCCGTATTTTCCCCAGGAAATACGGAGAGTGCTTAACATCTTTCATCGATCGGAGAGCCTTAATGGAACTGAGACTGTCCGTAAAGATGAAATAATGGTCCGTGGGCATTTTTTCGATAATCCCTAGGGTGTACTGAATTGCAGCTAATTCTGCGACGTAAACAGAAGCAGGATTATCGAGCTTATGGGAGACGGTTAAATTGTTATTGAAGATACCGAAGCCAGTGGACCCATCAAGAAGTGATCCGTCAGTGTAGTACATATTGTCGCAGTTGATGTTTCGATATTTATTGGAAAAAATTTTAGGGATCTGCTGCACGCGTAAATGATCCGGGATTCCACGAGTTTCTTCTATCATGGATGTATCGAAAAACACAGTGGAATCAGAAGTAGTTGATAAGTCGACACGATTCGGAATATTCGAAGAAGGGTTAATATTTTGGGACATGTGATTGAAATACAATGTCATAAAACGGGTTTGAGAATTAAGTTCGATTAACCTTTCAAAATTTTCAATCACGGGACGGTTCAAGACCTCACATTTGATTAGAATACGAGAAGACAGGCTCCAGAAGCGGTTTTTCAATGGTAGTACTCCAGCTAAGATCTCCAAACTCATCGTATGGGTCGATTGCATGCAACCCAAGGCGATACGCAAACAACGATATTGTATTCGCTCCAGTTTGATCAAATGTGTGTTTGCTGCGGAGCGGAAGCAGAAACACCCGTACTCAATAACAAACAGTATCGTTGTTTGGTAAAGCCTTATAAGGTCTCCTGGGTGGGCTCCCCACCATTGTCCGGTTATTGTACGAAGAAAATTCACTCTTTGTTGACATTTTTTCATCAGATACCTCACGTGACAACCCCAGGTGCCTTTAGAGTCGAACCAGACACCAAGATATTTGTGTACCAAAACCTGAGAAATCGTTTTACCCATTAATTGTGTTTGAAGCTGAGCAGGCTCATGCTTCCTAGAAAAAACTACTATCTCAGTCTTCTCCGGAGAGAATTCGATACCTAGCTGTAAAGCCCAAGCAGACAAATTGTCCAAGGTATCTTGCAATGGTCCTTGCGAATCGGCAGCTTTAGCTCCTGTAACAGAGATTACACTGTCGTCTGCAAGTTGTCTTATCGTGCATGAATTTGCCAGACATTCGTCGATGTCATTTACATAAAAGTTGTAAAGAAGGGGGCTTAAACATGAGCCCTGGGGAAGACCCATGTAGCTAATGCGAAAAGTTGCCAAATCGCCGTGCGTAAAATGCATGTGCTTTTCGGACAACAAATTGTGGAAAAAATTGTTCAAAATTGGAGAAAATCCTTGTCGGTGAAGTTTACCCGAAAGCATGTCAATAGAAACGGAATCAAAAGCCCCCTTAATGGCCAAGAACGCAGACGCCATTTGTTCTTTGCGAGCATACGCCAGCTGAATATCTGTTGAAAGCAACGCAAGACAATCATTCGTCCCTTTGGCGTGGCGGAAGCCAAATTGAGTATCTGATAGTAGACCATTTGATTCAACCCAATGGTCTTAACGACGGAGTATCATTTTTTCCATCAATTTCCGGATACAGGATAGCATTGCAATCGGCCTATAAGAGTTGTGATCAGAAGCTGGTTTCCCTGGTTTTTGGATGACGATCACCTTCACTTGCCTCCAATCCTGCGGTACAATGTTTTGCTCCAGGAACTTATTGAACAAGTTCAACAAGCGCCTCTTGGCATTGCCGGGTAGATTCTTCAACAAGTTGAATTTGATTCTATCTAACCCAGGCGCGTTATTGTTACAAGACAGGAGGGCAACTGAAAATTCTGCCATCGTAAAAGGTGATTCTATCGCGTCGTGACCCGGAGACGCATCGCGAACAAAGTTTTGCGCAGGAACAGAGTTCGGACATACTTTCCTGGCAAAATCAAATATCCACCGACTTGAAGACTCCTCGCTTTCGTTGACCGTTACGCGATTCCGCATTCTTCGGGCTGTGTTCCAAAGAGTGCTCATCGATGTCTCCCTCGACGTCTCGTTCACGAACCGACGCCAATATCCGCGTTTCTTTGCTTTAGCCAGGCTTTTAAGCTTGGTATTAAGCTCCGAATACCGTATATAGTCGTCGGGTATACCTCCCTTCTGGAAGGCCAAAAACGCGTCGGATCTTTGCGTGTAGACATCGGAGCACTCTTGGTCCCACCACGGAGTGGGAGGCCGTTCTTTGATCGTTACGCCGGGATATTTCTTCGTTTGGGCTTGTAACGCGGCGTCGAGAATCAAGCCCGCGAGGAGGTTGTATTCTTCAAGTGGTGGATGATGTTGAATCGACTCGACCGCTTTTGAAATCATTTCCTCGTATAACTTCCAATCGACATTCCGTGTGAGGTCACACGGAATGTCAATTGGTCGCATGCGAGTTGACCCGTTTGTAATTGAAATAAGAATAGGCAGATGGTCGCTACCGTGAGGATCGAGGATTACCTTCCATGTGCAATCCAACCCTAGCGACGTCGAACATAAGGATAGATCCAAAGCGCTTGGGCGCGCTGGAGGTTTCGGGATACGTGTCATTTCACCGTTGTTTAAAATAGTCATGTCGAAGTCATCGCAAAGGTTATAGATTAAAGAGGAGCGGTTAATCTGTTGTCTGTTGTCGATTTCAGCTGCTGTATATCATTCTAGATCCAGAGATACTTATGTTAGACGGAAATCGGCCATTTTTGGCTGTTTTCCAGAAACCAGAACTATATTGGGAGGTCACTTTCTGTCATCTGGGCGTAATTCTGGTTCCGAAAACATTCATATTGAATGGTATATAGTCACTTCCGGCTGTTTGCCAGACACCAGAATTCACCATCTTAAAATTCAAGATTGTGTCTGTGATCAATTTTTAGCTTCTGTGCATCTTTCTGGTTCCGGTCCATTTCAGACTGTTTTTCAGAAACCGGAAGTTGCCATCTTACAATTCGAAATGTTGTCTGAAGTCGATTTGTGACTCCAATGCATCATTACGATTCCGGAAATACCCATACTGGGTGGTATTTGGTCGTTTTCCGCTGTTTTTCCGAAACCGGAAGTCGCCATTTTGGATTTTATAATGGGATTTTCAGACAATTTCTGGATTTTGAACGTCATACTGGTTAAAGAAACACTCATATTGGGTGGTTTTGGTAATTTTCAACTGTTTTTCAGAAACCGGAAGTTGCCATCTTAGAATTGAAAATGTTGCCTGAGGTCGATTATGGAACATATTTGCTACCACTAAAAACATTCACCTACCAAATATGGTTCCATTTAGTTAATTAGTTCGCAAGATGTGCAGAAATTTGTGCAGAAACAATTGCTTCCAGAAGAGGGAGGGGCGTCGAACCATTATGGACATATTTGTTACCTATAAAAAAATCACATACCAAATTTGGTTGTATTTCCTTGATTGGTTCTTGAGCTGTGCGAAATTTGTGTTTCATTTGTATGTGACCCTCCCTTATAGAAGAGGGAGGGGTTTCAAACCATTATGGACATATTGGTTACCTCTAAAACCATTCACCTGCCAAATTTGGTTCCATTTAGTTGGTTAGCGAGATGAGCAGAAATTTGTGTTTCATTTGTATGGAACCTTTCCCTTTCAGAAAAGGTAGGGGCGTCCAACTATTATGGACATATTTGTAACCCATTAAAACATCCACATGCCAAATTCGGTTTCATTTGCTTTTACAACATCAATATTTTAGAACCTAAAGAGTGAATATACATTTATTGGATTGAAGCGTTCATGTAAATCTATTTTTACAAATAAAAGTTTGAATTAAAAAGGCTGGGACTGACCGCTAGGTGGATTAATTTAGCTTTTTACTTAGTACACTGTTCGTTCGCTAACTGGGCTGAGGGCCTAGCCCAGTTAACGAATGTCGCTCGCTAACTGGGCTGACACCCAATATCGTCAAATATCGATGGGGATTCGGATGTAATCGCGCTAGGCAAAACTCTCTCAGCGAAAATTGGAAAATGTTTTAAACAAATACACTAAAAATCCTGATTGATGAATAGTATATGAGAAAAAAAAATGTAGGTCTTGCGTATGCTTTATTTGCACTAACCGTTGCCTGGAAACATGTTCTTTTCATAAAATAGTTATTCGACCTGGGAACCAGTAAATGGATATCCATTGGGATCACATAGTGGATGGCATATGTAATGACAACCAAAATCCCTTGAACTGGAAAAATCAATCTCAATTTACTATTGAGATGTGCCCCTGTCTCGTTTTGACAGCAATATGACAAACGCTGATTTTTGACGTTCATCTGCTTTTCAACTGGGCTATAACCCAGTTAGCGAACGCCCAGTTAAAAGGCAGCCCAGTTTCACCAAGTTAGCGAACAGTTACTGTATTCGGTTTCAAAAGTATAAAGAGAATACTGTGTTCAATAATTGAGAAATAAATCATCGTTGATTCACTGGAGTTCATGCAAATTTCGTGCTGTGCCGTGCCGGCCTTTATTGTTTTGGTATCTTCTGAGCATCGATCACGCGCTATTGTTCCAACGTCCCGGACGAACACATACGATTTGCATAGATTCTCTAGGATTCCTCACATTGGATTCCTGAGCGTCCTTGAAAAGGATTCCTGAAAAAGAATCCTCAGGACTGCCCTGTATATGGCTCTAGGATTCTTGAAATAAGACTCTTGAGTGGAAATCCTCCGGATCGTGTTTGCGATTCCTTTCACGATTCCGTCACCGGGTTATAGGTATCCTGGGGATGGATTCTCTGCGTGTTAGTAAGGGTCGCTTCACTTCGAATCGCTGTTATTGCTGTAAGCGGCTGGTGAATTGCTGTAAGCGGCTGGTGAAATATACTGAGAGCTGACGAAAGCTTACATTCAAATGGATAGAAACTGCTCTGAATGTTCTAAACCCATTGAGAATCTTAATTTGATAATATGCGAGCGTACAGCGCACATGAAATGTGTCGGATGGGCTAGATCAAGTCTTGATTTTGTTAACGGCCAAGCTAATCTTTTATAGTTCTGCGCTAATTGTATCAAGTCAGTTGAGCGTTTAAAGTCACAAGGATCGCCTTGCAATGGAAATGCAATCACTTCTTCTGTTTCTGAAGCTATCAATGGTTGCTTGAATGCATTGAAAAACGAGCTCGGACAAACTAATGCTTTAATAAGACAGATGTCTGAGAAGCTATTGTCCTCTCCTATTCCACCGCCGTTATCTATACCGCGCGGAAGCAAACGTCCCAGAGTTGTATCACCCAGCGACACTCCGAAGCGGGTGACAATTCAAACAGAATTGATTGTTGGCACGCGGTCTACTGATAATATGCCGAAAAAATTGAAACAAGTGTCTGAAGATGAAGTTGCTGCTCTAGTCGAAGAATGTGTACAAAATTCCCAGCCGGTAGTAAAAAAAACTTCTCAAGAAGGATGTCGATCTGGAAGCGTTGGCGTTTGTTTCGTTTAAAGTTGGAATAGAACAATCATTGAAAGATCAGCCGCTCAACCCGTCTATTAGGCCCAAGGGAATATATTTTCGAGCCTTTGAAGATCACTGTGCAGGATTTTTGGAATCCGAATGCACTAAAATTTCCCCGAATCAACCCACTGAGCCCACAACAATCGCCTGCGAGGCTGCACCATTCCGTTTCATAGACTGCCACGAATGTATAGAATCTCAACCACCGGTGGACCGTGTGGAGGTGTGTTGATGTCGAGCCATTGAATTGCAACCTGCGGGAATAGGAACATCTTCAATTCTTTTACCAGAATGTGAGAGGGCTACGTACGAAAAAAGATGAGGTTTTTGTTGCGGCTTCGGATGCCGAACATGACGTCGTCGTCCTCACTGAGACCTGGCTAAATGATCAAGTTAGTTCACTTCAGCTTTTTGGACAAATGTACACAGTTTACCGCAACGATCGTAACACAGCAAGTACAGGTAAGTTTCGTGGTGGCGGGGTCCTCGTGGCTGTATCAAACAGATTACAGTCCAGGCAAAGATCTAGTCCCGAATTTGATTTCGAACAATTATGGGTGGACGTTCGCACACACGACATTAACATTTGTGTGGGCGTTGTATATTAGGGTGGGGAATAGTGATCAATTTTACAGAACCAAGATTTTTTGATTTCTTTTGGGGTCCCAAACAACCCAACAACTTACCTGAAGTCGATTGGTTTTGTCTCCGCTTGGCGCATTGCACTACAAATTTGTATGAAAATTCATATGGGAAAACCTACTTTTTTGCATTCACCTTTCTAGAGAGCTCAATAATGCACTACATTATGTTAAAGTATAGTATTTTATATGCCTAACAACTTTGCATAAGACACTGAAGAGCTAGAATGTCCCTAAGAAGAGCTATAGCTGTTCAAAGTTGAGTATGTCGATTTAAATGCAGAAAATCTTGTTTTCTGCCAACATTACCAATGTACTGGCGTCAGTAGTATTCCCATCAGAAGTAACCTGTCGTAACGAGTTTATACACTCAGCTGGACCAAGCAAACAAATTTAGGCCAATATTCTAGGCGTAAATAGAATCTACAACGTGTTTCAGAGGTAACTTCTGATGGAAATCTGACTGACGCCGGTACATTGGCAGTGTTGGCAGAAAACATGATTTGCAACATAAATTTCGTCATACTCAACTTTGAACAGCTCTAATATTTTTTGGCACACCCTAGTTCTTAAGTGTCTTCCGCCAAGTTGTTAGGCGTCAAAAAACCTACCGTTTGAAGTCATGAAACCTATGGTTTGAGCCCTTTTGAGCTCTTTAGAATGGAAAATGCAAAAAAGTTGGTTTTTCTATACAAATCTCCATATAAATTTAAAATGCAATGCGCCAAGCGAAGACAAAACCAATCGACTTCCAATAAATTCAGGATACTTTGGGGCCCCAAACACAACAAAAAAAAAACCTGGTTCTGGCGTTCTGCTATCAAGTTTCGTTTTTTTTTCATATAACGATTCCCCACCTTATTGTATATATCCCTCCCGATATCGCAGACAACGCCTCTGTGATGCAAAATCATATCGACTCAGTGCTTGCTGTCACGGACTCACTTCAAACGCATACTACTCACCTTCTATTCGGTGATTATAATCAACCTGGCCTTGTTTGGAAAACTAGCCACTCTGGTCGCGTCTTTGCAGATGCTTCTGATTTGAATTTTAATAGTTCCACAAAACTCGGTCTTGGGCTGCTACTCTCCAGTCTCCCCTTACACCCGCTGCTCTGGCATCCTTGTCGACAACACACATCCAGCGCGTGCGCGGTCTGCCTCGAAGTCGTCGGTTTCTATCCGGTTCTCTGCTAAATATTATCTTTGCCCGTCGCTCATCCGCCATCTGTGCTACATGGCCAGCTCACTGTAACCTGCCGTGTTTCATCAGTTGACAATACCAGCGTGTCTGTATACTTCGTACAGCTCGTGATTCATGCGCCTGCGCCACACCCCGTTCTCTAGTTTGCCTCCGAGTATTGATCGCAGGATTCTACGCTCGAAGACCCCAAGCGCTCGTCGATCGACCTCCTTCCACGTCCACGATTCATCTCGTTAGAGCGCCACCGGGAGGATCAGAGTCCTATAGAGCGCAAATTTCGTACGGATCTGTAGGCTACGGGACCTAAGCTGGCTACGCAATCCGTAATAAGCCCTATCCGCCGCCGCAATCCGCCTCTTCACCTCGCGGCTCACCTCGTTGTCACATGTCACGAGAGTACCAAGGTGAACAAATTGCTTCAGTTCACATCTAATTGTATTTAAAACACGGAGAACGGGACGCAAGTGGACACTATTCACACAGACCTGAAAGCTGCGTTTGATTGTGTTGATCACACCATTCTTTTGGCCAAAATTAAACGTCTTGGTGCATCACACCCTTTCACCGAGTGGCTGAAATAATAGCTCGTTGACCGCACACTCTGCATAAAGCTACGCAACACTGGGTCAGATAATTTCGTTAACCTGTCGGGTGTGCCTTTTTCGCGTTATTTGTACTATAGCAGACTGTAGAGAACTGCAACAACATGTGGATAATTTTTCTGACTGGTGTAATCGTAATTTATTGATAATCAGTGTTTCACAATGTCTTGCAATTTCTTTCACGCGGAAAAAATCCATTTTCGCGGAACTATAATATATCCGGAGAAAATCACGAAAGAGTATCGGTAGTCAAGTATTTATGTGTACTGCTTGATTCACAACTATCTTTCAGGTACCACTACTCTCATATCACTGCGCACGCTAGCAAGAACCTGGGTTTCATAATAAGAATAGCCAAAGAGTTTACCGATCCGTTTTGCTTGCGATCGCTTTATGTTTCCCTAGTACGTTCCATTTTGGAAACATCAGCTATAGTATGGAGTCTCTACACTGACGTTTGGATCAAACGAATTGTATCAGTACAGGCCAAGTTTCTCCGTTATGCTTCAAGATCACTCACATGGCGTAATCCTGATCAATTGCCACCATATGCCAATCGATACTAATTACTTGGTATTGACACACTGGCAAAGAGAAGACATGTGTCCAGGGCCGTATTTGTGGGAAAATTACTGATCGACGAAATAGACGCTCTAAATATTCTGTCTGAAAATCACGTGAATGTGCCCAACAGAAATCTGAGTTCACGACACTTCCTGCGTCTTCCATTTCAACGCACTAAATATTATGGTGGGACAAAAAATAATGTAAGCTCCCATGCACTTTTCGTTCTCCTTATTGGTCCTATAACAGCTGTGTAAATTTTCAGATCGATTGTTTGAACTATATTATTGCGCCCGATTTTCAAAGTTTCCATACAATTTCATATGGGAAAATCCACTTTTTTCAAAACTTATTCTCTAGAAATGTCCAGTTGGCTCCAAAAAATATCTCGATACATGATATTTGTAGGAAATTTTCCTGGAAAAAACTCTTCTGAAGACCGTAAGGCGCTACGATGCTTGTAGAAAAAGTTATTCACCCCAAACTGATTGAACCATTGAATTTTTCCAGCAACACTGCTACAGCTTGCTACTATTGCAAACTTACTTAACGATGAGAAAATATTTCGCGTGGAATTAAGCTTGAAAGTGGGATATTTTCTCATGGTACCTTCGGAGAAGCCTCCAAGATAAATTTTACGCTATATTATTCCTTATCACATGGTTGAATTGTCAACAGCAGTATGCTGCAGTAGTATAAAGAAATATGTTCCGATGACTTTTCAAATTCATTCGTTTTCCAAAGATGGCTGAACTAATTTCAACAATCTCAGTGTCAAATGAAAGGTTTGGCTGCCATTTCATTTAATTATAATCGGACTTTTATTTCAACTGTCGCGACATGGGTCGCGCAGAACAGTGCAGCAGGGAAATTAAGTTTCGATTTTAAAATCAGTTGCGATAGAAACATTATTTGTGTAACCCTAATTAGAGTGTATTACAAACGCAAACATCGTTGTTTTGATCACATTAATATAATCATTCGCAATACTCTAATAAGAGTACATACGGCGAACGCAGACAAGAACGCAAAAAAAGAGGCAAGCCGAACATCAAGATTATCCTGCGAAACACTTGCAAAAAATATGATGAGCCATGATTATAAGGCAAAGAAAAGGTACGAAAAGTGAAATGGCAGAAAAAGCATAAGGAAAGCCATTTTGAAATCATCGCGAACATGATTGATCTAGCTATCGATTCACATAATATTTGGAGAGTTATTACAGTTGAAATAATTGTCATGAATATTCTCATGTAAATTCTAGAAAGAAAAACCCGAGATTAGCTGCAGCTCTGGAAGAGTTATCGGAGGCTGATGCCAATAACGCGAAATTTATGGAAGAGCTAAATAAAGCACGCGAAACAATGCGGCCATTGCAAACAAGCATATCATCTTTAAGAAGTGAGTGCGGTGATATTAATAGCGTGGAATACGAAAACGATCTTGGGCCATGCAGCAAGAAACGACAAATAAACCGTAGTGATTCATCGGCAGAACTTTCCCGTTTTGCTTCCTCGGTTAATCAAATATTGGTGTCATCGATTTGTGTGCCTAGCGTAGAATACGATGATATCTCTAGAATTGATTTTGAGGCCTGGCATGATTTGTTGTTCTATTCGATTACTTTGACGGGTGTTTTGGATGAAGCAACAAAACACATTATATTCAAAGTCAAGGCAAGCCAGAAACTTCTGAAGGGTTCAAAGGAACTGATTCACCGAACGACGCTCCAGATGAAGCTACAAAACCCTGCGATGGCTCGCCTTAAAGCGTATTCCACTTCCAATTCGGACTTATTGCTTCAACGTCGGAAACTTTCACACATGTCGCAGGGCCCAAATGACTCGGATTTGGCTTACATCAGAAGAGTTGGTTTGGCGGCGAAATTTTGAGAGTACGGAGAGAGCAAACAACTCGAAGAAATTCCGAACACCGTGGCCGAGCATTCAAAAAACAAAGACGTGAGAAAAGCGGCACTCAAAGTGATGAGTCGCCAAGGTACTCTATCAGATCTCATCGTGAAAGTTTGAGCAATTGAAATAATTCGTCTCAATGAAGCTAGCCGTTACAGCCGTTACAGAAACGGCTGTGGCCTCAATGAACCTTGTTAAAGAAAGTGTTGGGTCATCAAGATACGTTGTGAACTGCACCAATACTGTTTACGGTAGAAACCAATGCCAGAGATATAAATTCCGGAAGAGGTCAGCGGCCAATGAATAGTGGTATAGCTTTTTTTTTTCTTCATATAGTGGTATAGCTAGAAGAGGTTCATATTCTCAAGTACCTGAGCGTTGCAGCCATTGCAACAGTATCTACCATTCGAATGAAGATGTTTTGCAATCAACATGACTTGCCACAACTGCGGTTGCATGGGCCATCTTCAGAGAACGTGTAACTTACAACTAGTTTCGAGGGACAGACAGGACTTCAATGAACGAAAACCAAACAGTGAACCGTTAGAAGTTGCAGCAGTTGGTGCAAAACCGGAGGTAGCGACTGAGGAAACGAGTGTTATCTTTTAATCTTTCTTTAAATCTTTTTTCTTAAATATTGCTTAGAGAAATGAAACAAGAAATATAAATTGCATTGGTTGAGTAAAGTTACTACATACTTGTTTGATTGTTCACTTATTCTAAGCATATCTTACCTGATGATATTCGTTCTCTGAGGCTAATGGATTATTGTTTGGGTTTAATAGGTTCTCCAATCGCTAAGCACATCTTCAGGTTCAGGGATGGCCGTGATGAATGATAGCAATGATAAAAGCATCATTGAAGCTACAGTTGTTGGAATGCGATGAGTTTTCTTAATCGATTCAGGTGACCAGGTGAATACAGTGACTGAGTCTGTCTTTGAATTATTGTTGACGGATAGTCAGTACAGTGAAGGGTTATACAACATTCATCAAGGAACAGATTGTCCTTTGATGGCATATACAACCACCACCGGCATAAGAGTGATCTGCATATTTGAAGCATTTTTTTTCATTTCGGAAGATCGACCAGCGCTACTCGAAAAATTTTATGTGGTGAAAGATATGAGGTGTCTCCGTACCCCATATGCTATGCCTAGTTTAAAGAAAATTCTTACTAAATTGGATGGTGCGAAATGGTTTTCAACGATAGACAGTCACAACACTTTAATACCACACTCTAACTAAATGTAACTCCATTCGAGTTACTGGTCGGCTGGAAGTATAGAGGTACTTTCCCAAGCCTTTGGAGTAACGTGTATAGTAAACAACTGGACCGAGAAGATGTGCGAGATCAGGATGCAGAACAAAAGTTGACCAGTAGAAAACACGCGGATTTAATGCTCGGGCATTGGAATTGGTGATATGGTCTTCCTGAAACAGCAAAAAAAATCAGTTGCGATAGAAACATTATTTGTGTAACCCTAATGAGAGTGTATTACAAACGCAAACATCGTTGTTTTGGTCACATTAATACAGTCATACCTCGATATAAGACAACCTCGATATAAGGCATCCTCGATATAACGTAATTCGATATAAAGTAACTTTTACCTCGATATAACGTAACTTTTTAAAATGTACTGAAATTGAAAATAAATGATACAGTAACTGTTTTTGGGCTATAAATTGCTTCAAAAAATGTTTGTAGTAAGTTTTGAAACCAATGAAACCAATGCGAAAATTGTACAAAATGGGCATAAGGAAGGTTTAAAAATACTAATAGGTGATGGGAAATAGGTTTTCACGCTTCCTTCAGTAACAATTCACAATCTTGCAACAATTAGAGAAAAAAACTTTTTATTGCTTGTTGAAATTGTCACGTGAAATTTCGGTTTTCGAATTTTTTTTGATGCCAAATGACTTAAAAACGCATGAAAGGTCGAGGACTGGTGTCATCTGAAAATTTTTTTTTGCAAAAATTAGCTTGTCGTTTTTTTCAATTGTGGAAGGCGGAGTTCAAAATGTTTAGAATTTTTCTTTTGAAATTGCTCACTAGTCTCTCTAAATAGCTTGTATGATGATATACACTATAACTAGCATCGAATACATTATGTTTCATTAGGGTGGTTCATTTATTCGACATAGGGTGGTTCATAATATTGTGTAAAAATGAGTAAAAAATGAAAAAAATCACTTTTCACTGAATACCGATAGAAAAATTCCTGAAAATATAATATTTGTTATATCATTATCGTTAGGGTGGCAATGTTGAATTGGAAAACTTATAAGTAAAATGGCAAAACATTACAAAACAAATTTACAAAATGTATCAAACTACTCTGTGCAAAAAAAATTATCTCAACCAAAATTAAGATTGTGCCTCGTGGAAAATGTTGAATGCTTTCATGTCATTTGCAAAATCACACACGGGAGGTACATGGAATTTTAATATTTGAAAAATGTTTTCGATTCCAAGTGTCTCAAAGTTTATTTGAAATGAAACGGTGGAAACTAATGGAATATGTTTTATTTTACTTTGTTTGAAAAATCTTCTCTCTAAGACACTTCTCTTTCGAATGTTGTACCAGACAATTTATTCATTTTATTCACCACAATAATGTCCTTTGCCAACACTTGATTGAACACAGTGCTCTTGCTTATATAATCGGACAAAAGACTGTATCGATGTTATTCAGTGATAATGAGAGTATAGGGATCTCAATCAGATACGCAACACAATTGACTCGTTGTTTCTGCGTTTGTGTCGTTTTGACAGTTCGACCATACATTTTCTGTCAAGTTTACATCATCGGAACGTGAACGTTCCCATTGGCTGACACTTTGCATAGACGTTCTTTTAGGCAAAAGATGTCATTTGTGCTATTGGTTTAATTGATTGAAACACAACTCATTTTTGAAATGCTATTTCGGATAGGTGTTGATGATTACAAAAATTTTTAGAGCCAACACGGTTCGTTTGACCGGTGTGACATCTTCGGCAAAGTTGTAGAAAATAGTTTTGTTTTTCAAAAAAATATACACTCTAAAAACAAATTACTAATTTAAAAAAAAAAAAGAAAATTATAAATTAATTATCGAAAACAGCCCATTTAAAAAACTTATTTTTTTTATAAAAACTTCGAAAGTTTACCTGAACAACGAAACCGGCTATGGAGAAATCAGAAAAAAAGTTATATTTTTTAAATTTTTTTTTTCACAGGGCACATTTTTTTCGGAGGAACGAAGTTATTATTTACAACTTTGCCAGATACACCATGCCAATCAATTAAACCGTTTTGACTGTAGAAATATTCTTGATTCCTCATAGAGTGCTCTATTGGAAATTATTAATATGTCTACAGTCGAAACGGCAAAGTTTCTTCGGCAAAGTTGTAGATAATATTTTGTCCTTCAAAAAAAATATGCCTTTTAAAAAAAATAATTGAAAATAATTTGTTTTTTTCAAAAACAAATTTTTTTTTTCAAAAATAATAACATATTTTGATTGATTTCTATATGATCGGACTCACCGTTATGGCAACTGTCAACATCAAAACGGATAACGGCATTGCAAAATTATACAGCTCGCCCGTTTTGATGTTGACAGTTGCCTTAACGGTGAGTGTCTTGTCATTTCTCTAATATACAGGTTCACTAAGGTCCCTAGGTGATATTACGGTGAGAGAGAGAATGATCAATCGGGAGACGTAAAACGCGCACGAGGAAATCTCTTACGGCATTCTGTGTTCTAAGTTAGCAGCAAACGGACATACACATTGCTTGTGGAAAATGTCCGACAAGCAGCATGACACCGTTATGTATTAAATTCTGTAAACAACGAAAGTCTATTAAGGGGTAATATCTACCAATTTTTTTTTCTTGTCATTTTTTTTATTGGCTTAAATCATGCTAAAACTATCCTAGAATCAAAATCTACATCGTCCAAGTACTGATCTAAACTCAAAATTCGTTAAAATCAATTTTTACCGAACAACTTATATGCTCCAAAATAACATTTTGCGTTTATTTTGGCCATGCTTGTGTTTGTTTTTAATTTCGAGGCTTTAAAACCAGTAGAAGTTACCTATGATCGATATCGTGTTTCAAATGTGAAGTATAGAGGTCGCTGCATCAAGTTTCGACCGTTACAGGGTCTCTACAGCACGTGTTTACTCACAAATTGCATTTGTTTAGTCGATCAGCCGTTCTCGTGGTGTACGTTCTTTGTTTGAATTTTTTGATACTTTTTAACTGTGAGTTATATTCAAAAGTACTTAAATATTAGTGACAAGTTTGAGTTTTGCGTGGGATCGGACGCCAACCGCGTCAAAGTCACTGAGCGTCGCATGTCTGATACCGCGAAAGAGGGTAGGCGCAGTCTTAGATCAGATAAAAAAAAGGAAGAAGAGGAAGATAAAGCCCAGGAATGACAACTTTACGGCACGGGGATAGCTGACTGAAGGTTAAAAAATTATTAGGGGCTTTATTATTGCGATTCTTAAGATTAATAGCATTTGGAAATTTTAAACGCGTTTTTCTCAAAACCATGTTTTCAAAATCGGCGAACAGTAGAACTGAAAATGTTTACATCCGATTGACTTGAAATTTTAACTGTAGCTTCTTCATTAGATTATCTAGTGAAGTACACACGATTTTGGCAATTGCTTAACTACAACAAAAGTTATAAAGAATTAAAGTCGATTTTTTTTTTGTCGAAAAAGAACTTTTTTCTTTCAAACCGTTGCCATTTTACGAAGAAAAATTCTAAAAATATAATCATGTGTTCTTCACTAACGACACTTATGTGGATAATGAAAAAATTTTTGTTTTGGTGATAGGTAGAGTTGGGCACGACTTCTACTGCTCGCCGCGGAACAACTTTAAAAAAAAGCGGTTTACGGCAATTGCTGCACAACCGCCATTTTGTAAAAAAAGCAGCAATAAATTTTTCCAAGAGTTGCTTAATCCAACGATATATTATTTATATATCTTATATCTCAAATGCCATTTAGAGCAATTCATGAAAAAAGCCTTGTTTTTTTAGCATTTGGTAGATATTACCCCATAACTCAAAGATTACTCTACTTATTTAAATATACAAGATGTTTATATCCTCTCATTAACAGGAATTCTAAACTTTGTTTAAAGAACAAACTTTTGATTTTCAAACAATTTTTTAGACCAGCAATGCTTTATGCTGTACCGATCTGGTCAAGTTGCTGTTCAACAAGGAAGAAAACGCTCCAAAAGATTCAGAATAAAATTCTGAAAATGATTTTGAAGCGTCCTCTTTGGTTTGGTACACTCGAATTACATAGACTTACTGGTGTTGAACCATTAGAAGCTATGTCAAATAAAATTATTAACAATTTTCGACGCAAATCGTTGCAATCCTCAATTGCTACGATAAGCTCTCTTTATAGCCAACAAGTTAGCAATTAAGTTAGTTATAAGTTTACCTCCCATTTTCTGACAAGTAGGTTTAAATCCCTACAAACGATAAGTCCTAATTGCGAAAGCAAACAAATCCTAACAAATAAATTTCCTACACGCATATAAAAAAGGGGTTACTCAGTTATGCTCTTCAACAGTCCACTTAAGCACTGATGATGGTTGCATGTAGCAGCCGAAATACGTATCTGCGGACGGTATTCGATTAGAGGGTATTCGATTTTTTGTAGTAGAATTAAATGGAAACATAACCTATTCTCGATATACAAATCCTAACAATTAAAATTACAAATTTTTAAAAGTGCTGAGAAGTCACCATTTGTGATTGGACAGTGGACACACATACTCATTACTTACTAATATTTATCATAAATACTTAACCCTTAAATGCTCACGACGTTAAAAAATCATCGAAAAAAACATAAAATCTTTGTTTAACAGGTTTACTGCTCTAAAACTAACCAATATGCGTATAAAAATTAAAAGATTTACTTTACAATGTGGAAATATTACCATGTTGTTTTAAAACAACACTGCGACTTTATCGCAGAATAAAGTCGAAACAATTACTTTTGTTAACAGTAACTTTGAAATTGATCTTGTTCCAGTATAATTTCTGATAATTCAGACATTTTCACTTACCACTAACCTTATTTTAAAATTTATTTTCAGAGACAGTCAGCACCAGTCGGAAATCTCACCATGTTTTTTTCGTTTCCGAGATTTTGACAGCGAAAATAAAACAAAACATTCAAATACAGTACTTCCAGCTATTAAGTTCTCTTCGTTAGAGCCTAGAGAGCTGTTCTAATGAATTATATTTCTAAAAAAAACTAAAATACATATATTTTAAAACGTTATTAGTTATGTTGTTTTAAAACAACATTACGCATTTAAGGGTTAGGCTACTAACAAATCCCCCCCTTAAAAAAAACTCTACTTATTTGAACATAACTACGTTTGTTTGATATCAAACGTACAAATAACAAATTTTATAACAATTTGATACGTCAGTGGTTCGCGTACCTAAGGGTACGCGAGAGCCTCCAGGGGAATCAGTAATGGCGGACAAAGCAATTTTTTTTATAATATTTTATTTGTTGTTTAAACTTCCTCTTGAAACACGACTGTAGCAATCAAACAAATCACAGTTCAATTTTAAACTTAAACTAGATTACCACAACATGATCTACCACTACTCTATCCCACTCTGCGAGAACATCCCAAGCCAGGGTGTACAATTGATTTGGAAAATATCGCCAAGGGGTCAAAAAAAGGTTGAGAACCGCTGTGATACGTGGTTCAAAAGTTATGGAATAACCTAAATTAATCCACCTAGCGGTCAGACCCAGCCTTTCTCATTCAAACTTGTTATTTGTGAAAAAAGATTTACATGAACGCTTCAATCCAATGAAGGAATGTTCACTCTTTGGGTTCTAAAATATTTATGTTGTAATGAAATTTGACGTTATGTTAGTGCTTAAGACAAAGCAAAATAAAAGATATGACTCTTAATTTCGAAAAAATTATTCACCAGCAATACCAGGAACGTTTAAATAGTACGATAACACATACATAAGACATAAGTAACACTGGCGATTTTTTTGGTACACGTTGCCCCACAGTACCCCGTACTCCGTCCTGTCAAACTGCTCGATAAATAATGAACAAAATGAATTTTCTTTTTCTCGACTTTATCGAGCCCCAAAGAAAATCCCATAAGGAACTGTCAAAAAGTTATTTACAAAATCAATGCAGCATTTTTCGAGTAGGAACTAGACAAATGCAGGGCTGCGCAGGTACACTGCCTGCAAAAACTACTCAAACAGTGATTTTAATCAGAGTGTGGTACCATTCGAGTAGTTCATTTTGTACTAACTTTTTTGTAGGATTTATTCCTGAGTGTTACGTATGTCTTATGTATGTATGTTGAGGCCACATATATTGATCAAAGCAGGTATAGTTTTGAATAGCCTCTGAATTTCTTTTCTTCCCATAACTTCTGAACCACATATCGAATTGTTATGAAGTTTGTTATTTGTAAGTTTGGGAGATGATTCGTTCGTATGACATTACTGGTGTTCAAATAAGTCGTGTAATACTTGGGATAATAGACTTCCGTTGTTTTAACAATTTAATACATAACGGTTGCTTAAGTTCGATTACAATCAAATGAAAACGGAACGTATAAAGCAAACTTTGCCAAACTTTGAAACCACGTATTCACTCATAATTCATCAGTTAACCCTTAACTAGCCCGTTCATCTGACATCAACATTGTTCAAATCGGTTGTGTAGTTTCTAAGATAATATTGATTTTCACATTTCGATACATTACGAAGTTACAGTCCGATTACAGCGAAATTCAATAGGGTATTATGAGGCAGCTAGACCTTTCATTTGACACTAATTTTGTGGAAACCGGTTCAACCATATCTGAGAAAAGTGAGTGAGTTTATGTAGTCTTCGGATTATGTTCCTTTTCATAGTTGGATTTCACATTTTTAAACATAACAGGCAAAGTAATAGTCCGATTGCAAAACAAATCAATAGGGTCTTATGGGGCATCTAGACCTTCCATATGACACTGATTTTATGAAAATCGGTCCAGCCATCTCTGAGAAACTTACGTTAGATTAAATAGTCTCCAGAACACGTTCCTTTCCATAACTTTTGAACTACAAGTTAAAGTGTCATCAAATTCAAAGGTTAAGGGTTTTTTAGGTAGCCCCTTAATTTGAAATCAATTTTGTTCAAATCGGTTGTGTAGTTTCTGAAATATTGATGTTTCGTAATTTTCAGAATTTGATACATAACCTCGAAACTAGCAATCCGATTACAATAAAATTCAATAGAGTCTTATGGGGCAACAAGACCTTTCATTTGCAATTAATTTCATTGAAATCGGTTCAGCCATCTCTGAAAAACGAGTGAGATTGGGAGAACGGTACACACACACACACACATACACACACACATACACACATACACACACACACATACAGAAAATGCTCAGCTCGTCGAACTGAGTCGAGTGATATACGACTTTCGGCCCTTTTGAGCACTTTTATACCTTAAGTTTTTGCAGTGATTGCTATACCTTTCTAGGAGAAAGGCAAACCGAAATTGATTGATCAAAATATATTGTATTATTTGCACGTTCCCGGTATTGCTCGTGATTACAAATCAAATTTCACATTTTATACTTCAATTATTACTTCGAAATCTACATCAATATACCTTTATTGGATTGAATTTGGCAATTTAGGGTTTTTTTTTTCAGAAACCATCAGTCGCAAATTTGGATTTCAAAATGAAGTATGGAGTTGATTCCCGGCCTCTAAGCATTTTTTTTTTAGGGGGGGATTTGTTAGTAGTTTAAGTATTTATGATAAATATTAGTAAATAACATACTCATTATTTCTCCAATCACAAATGGTGACTTCTCAACACTGTTATAAATTTGTAATTTTAATTGTTAGGATTTGTTTGCTTTCGCAATTAGGACTTATCATTCGTAGGGATTTAAACCTACTTGTCAGAAAAGGGGAAGTTAACTTACAACTAACTTAATTCCTAACTTATTGGCTATAAAGAGAGCTTATCGTAGCAATTGAGGATTGCAACGATTTTTGTCGAAAATTGTTAATAATTTTATTTGACATAGCTTCTAATGGTTCAACACCAGTAAGTCTATGTAATTCGAGTGTACCAAACCAAGGAGGACGCTTCAAAATCATTTTCAGAATTTTATTCTGAATCCTTTGGAGCGTTTTCTTCCTTGTTGAACAGCAACTTGACCAGATCGGTACAGCATAAAGCATTGCTGGTCTAAAAATTTGTTTGTAAATCAAAAGTTTGTTCTTTAAGCAAAGTTTAGAATTCCTGTTAATGAGAGGATATAAACATCTCGTATATTTGATGCACTTGGCTTGTATACTCTCAATGTGCTCTTTGAAAATAAGTTTTTTATCATATATTAGTCCCAAGTACTTAACCTTGTCAGACCAACTTAAAATAACCCCATTCATCTTGACAACGTGATTATTGTTTGGCTTGAGGAAAGAAGCCCTAGGCTTATGCGGAAAAATTATCATTTGAGTTTTAGAAGCATTGGGAGAGATTTTCCACTTTTGCAAGTAGGAAGAAAAAATATCTAAACTTTTCTGCAATCGACTGCATATGACACGAAGACTATTTCCTTTTACGGAAATGCTTGTGTCATCGCAGAACAATGACTTTGTGCATCCTGGAGGAAAATCAGGAAGATCTGAAGTGAATATGTTGTACAGGACTGGACCCAAGACTGAACCTTGAGGTACACCTGCTCTGACAGGAAATCTATCAGATTTCGAATTCTGATAGACAACCTGCAGAGTTCGATCAGTAAGATAATTTTTTAAAATTTTGATTAGGAAAATTGGAAAATTAAAAGTTTGCAATTTCGCAATCAAACTTTCATGCCAAACACTGTCGAATGCTTTTTCTATGTCTAAAAGAGGCGGAGTCCCAGAATGCGCTCTGAGGACTGAATTTAGAACTTGGGAAATGTCCACGGTAGAATCAAGCTGGAACGCCACGGATACATCCAGACAAGCTAGAAGATTTATCACACCGAGTGCTGTGAAAGCTCGGATCTTACTAAATCTGAATAAAAAAGATCTTCGGGTACTAACGGGTCTGTTGACCGGTCACTGCCCGAGTAGGTATCACCTAAACAAAATTGGAAAAACTCGATCTACAGAATGTCGTTTTTGCCAATTTGAAACCGAAACTGCTGAACATATACTTTGCATCTGTGGAGCCTTGTTCAATCAAAGGATGTCAATATTTGGAAAAGGGCTACTAGAGCCCCATGAAATTTGGCATTGGGATCCTGGTAAGGTATTAGACTTCATAAAACGAGTCGACCCTAACTGGGATCGTGTATTATGTCAACCAGTGTCCATCACACCTTAGTTGTGATAGGATAATCGACTAATACCAAATCAAACATGGGTCATACAACAATAGTCCTTACTAATGGACGCAGTTGTGTTTCGGCCCTACAGGGAGAGAAAAAAAAATGTCTAAAAGAGCAGCTCCAGTGGAATAATCTTCAGATTTGTTAGCTCGTATCATATTAGTAACTCTGAGAAATTGATGAGTAGTGGAATGCCTATGGCGAAATCCAAACTATTCATCTGCAAAAATTGAATTTTCGTTGATGTGTGACATCATTCGGTTAAGAATAATTCTCTCAAACAGTTTACTTATTGAAGAAAGCAAACTGATTGGTCGGTAACTTGAAACTTCAGCTGGATTCTTATCCGGCTTTAAAATTGGAGTAATTTTTGCATTTTTCCATAATTTTGGAAAATATGCAATTTTGAAGCAGCAATTGAAAATTTTCACTAAAAATTCCATTGTGCTCTCCGGGAGATGTTCGATTAATATGTTGAAGATTCCATCGTCAACAGGTGCTTTCATATTTTTGAAATTTTTAATAATTGATTTAATCTCATTCAAGTTAGTTTCAATTATTTCTGTAGGTAATAAATTCTGGGAAGAAATTAAATCAAATTGACGTGTGACTTCATTTTCAATTGGACTCACAAAATTCAAATTTGAGTTATGAACACTCTCGAACTGCTGAGCAAGTCTTTGAGCCTTTTGTTCATTGGATACAAGAAAACATTCACCATCCTCTAAAACTGGAATTGGCTTTGAAGGTTTCTTAAGAATCTTCGACAGCTTCAGATCGACTTGAACTGTTCTACAGTACGGTCGCATTTTACCAACAGCTCGAGGCTAAGTCTTAGACTACCGAGAGATATTAAAATTTTGTTTTTCGCTTTCAACAGGCAATCTTTTTAAAAGACTACCTGTTGAAAGGCAAAGTAATAAATTTGTTTTTAAAGTTAACGAGTGTTTAGTGAATTAATTTGGTTTGAGATATTTCTACTCAAATTCTATAGTGAAGTGTATTGAAGTTGTCCAGTTATGCCTGGAAAAAATGAAAAAGCTCGCTTTGATGCGGCATCAATGAAACGTGAGGCATCTCCTCCAAGTGACACTGAAATTTCGACTAACAGGTATGATATTCTTTCTTCTGTTGGGGATCTAGAATTCCAAACTTCTCATACTGAGCATAAAGCCGTTATGAAGAAGGTTAAAGTTTCACCTATTGTGGTATTTGCAGCAAATTTTAAAGCATTTCGATCAGAACTTTCATCATTTCTGTCGGATGTAAAAGTTAATTTTCAAATTGGCCGCCAAGGCGAAATTCGTATTTTGGCCGAATCTTTTGATGGCCATAAACATCTTTTACAGTATTTGACTGAAAATATGTATAAATTTTACTCTTTTGATGCCAAAAACGAGAGACCGTTTAAGGCTGTGTTGAAAGGTCTCTCAAATGCTTAAAGTATTGATGAAATCAAAGATTGTTTGTCAGAATCACTTGGTTTTGCTCCCAACCAAGTAATTTTGATGAAACGAAAGGCAAATGCCAAAATTTTTCAAACTGGAATACACCAGGAAAATTACTTAGTACATTTTGATCGTACCAAAGTACATAATTTAAAATGTTTAGAAAAAGCACGTGTTTTATTCAACGTGCGAATAAAGTGGGAAAATTTCAAGAGACATGGAGGAATCCATAATCTTACGCAATGTCGGAATTGTCAAGCCTATGGTCATGGAACTCGAAACTGCCATATGGCTGCTAAATGTATGATTTGTGGTGACACTAGTCTCACGAAAGATATCTGCCCCGTGAAAGAGATCACTAATAGTTTCAAATGTGTAAATTGTGGGGGAAATCACAAATCTAATTTCTTTAATTGTCCTGTAAGGTCAAAAATTATTGCTTCTAGACAACGTAGGAATTCTAAACAACCTGTTGTCAATGTGGGTAATCAAAAGACTTTCAGTACTGTTCAGGCATCACCAGCACTTTCATTAGCAGGTGTGTCTGTAGGTAATAATTTAAATTCAGATAACAAATTTCAGAAAAATAATCCTGTTCAGGCAACACCAGGCTGTTCATATGCCAGTGTCCTTTCAGGTAATATTTCAAATTCAAACAGTAACAAACCATTCGTGTTTGGTGCTGAAAAGTCAGCCAGTATTGATTTAGGTAATCCAACTCCCGAAAAGATTGAATACCTACAACAATCCATGCTGCAGCTAATGTCCGTTTTGTTGAACTGTAATAAAAAAAAAAAACAACTAATGTTGTTATGAAATTGAAATTCAGCAATGATTTTAAATAATGCTGTAAATTTTCTAAATTGGAATGCTCGCTCTTTAAAAGCGAAAGAAGATGAATTTTTCATTTTTTTAACAGTCCACGATGTGCATATTGCAGTTGTGACTGAAACGCTTTTAAAGCCAAATATTAAATTAAAAAAGAACCCAAATTTTATAGTTCATAGGTTTGATAGAATTGATGTTGCCGGTGGTGGAGTTGCAATAGTTATCCACCGTCGAATAAAACATCGTGTTTTACCCCAGCTTGAAACCAAAGTTATCGAGAGTTTGGGAATTGAAATTGAAACAAGTATCGGCATTTTATTTATAGCCGCAGTGTATTTGCCTTTTCAATGCACTGGTGAGCGAAAAAAATTATTTCAAGGGAGATTTGCAAAAACTCACAAAAAATAAATCTAAATTTTTAATCATCGGTGATTTTAATGCGAAACATCGATCTTGGAATAATGCTCAAAGCAATTCCAATGGAAAAATATTGTTTAATGATTGCTCGGCTGGATTTTATTCAGTTTTATTTCCAAATGGTCCTACATGTTATTCTTCTATTAGGAATCCATCTACAATTGATTTGGTTTTAACAAATCAAAGCCATTCATACAGTGATTTATTAACTCATGCTGACTTTGATTCTGATCATCTTCCCATAACATTTTCTATTTCCCATGAAACTATTTTAAATCCCACTAGATCTGTGTTAAATCACAAGACTAATTGGGATAGATATCGTTCTACGATCGAGGAAAATTTGAATGATGATATTATTTTACAAAATAGTGCTGACATTGACAGAGCATTAGAAAAATTTAGCAGCTTAATACTCAATGCCCGGAATTTATCAGTTCCTAAGGCAAGAGTGAAATTTAATTCACTAATTATTTACAGTGAACTTTAACTTCTTATACGTTTGAAGAACATACGGAGACGTCAATACCAAAGATCTCGTGATCCTGCTTTGAAAATTATTTTTCAAGAATTACAAAAGGAAATTAAACATAGATTCACTCTCTTGCGAAATGAGAATTTCATGAGAGAAGTTGAACAACTAAAACCTTAATCAAAACCTTTCTGGAAGCTTTCGAAGGTTCTTAAGAAACCCTCGAAGCCCATTCCAGTCCTTAAAGATGGTGATTGCATTTTTCTAACGAATGAACAAAAATCTCAAAAACTTGCTTAGCAGTTTGAGAGTGTTCATAACTCCAATTTGAACGTAGTAAGTCCTATTGAAAATGAAGTAAACCAAAAGTATGTTCAGATCACCACCAAAGAATTTCTTTCCGAAGAGGTATTGGAGACAAACTTGAATGAGGTGCGAACCATTCTCAAAAAATTCAAAAACATGAAAGCACCAGGATGATGGGATTTTCTATATCCTCATCAAAAGACTCCCCGAAAACTCTTTAAATTTCTTGGTAAAAATTTTTAACAGATGCTTTGCACTAGCACATTTTCCTACGAAATGGAAAAATGCCAAAGTCACTCCAATTTTAAAACCCGAAAAGAATCCAGCTGAGGCATCAAGTTATCGACCAATTAGTTTACTTTCCTCTATTAGCAAACTTTTTGAAAGAATAATTCTTAATAGAATGATAACACATATTAATGAGAACTCAATTTTTGCAAATGAGCAGTTTGGTTTTCGCCATGGGCATTCCACTACTCATCAGTTACTTAGAGTAACAAATATGATTCGAACTAATAAATCCGAAGGCTATTCGACTGGAGCTGCTCTTCTAGATATATAAAAGGCATTCGACAGTGTTTGGCATTAAGGTTTAATAGCTAAAATGTCAAATTTCAGTTTTCCGCTTTACCTCACAAAAATGATACAAAATTATTCAACTGACCGCACTCTCCAAGTTAACTATCTAAATGGTAAATCTAATAGATTGCCTGTTAGAGCTGGTGTGCCTCAGGGGAGTATCTTGGGCCCAATCTTATATAAAATTTTTACTTCTGATCTTCCTGATTTACCACCAGGTTGTGAGAAATCTCTGTTTTGTGACGATACAAGCATTTCCGCAAAAGGAAAAAGCCTTCGTGTTATATGCAGTCGGCTTCAAAAAAGTTTAGATATATTTTCTTCATACCTACAAAAATGGAAGATTTCCCCTAATGCTTCAAAAACACAGTTAATTATTTTTCCTCATAAGCCAAGAGTTTCATTTCTCAAACCCACCCATAACCACGTTATTAAGATGAACGGTGTGGTCTTAAATTGGTCTGATCAAGTTAAATACTTAGGGCTAATTTATGATAAGAATCTTACTTTCAAGAAGCACATTGAAAATATCCAGTCAAAGTGCAATAAGTATATCAAATGTTTATATCCTCTTATCAACAGGAATTCTAGACTTTGTCTCAAGAACAAACTGTTAATTTACAAACAAGTATTTAGACCAGCAATGTTATATGCAGTTCCCATCTGGATAAGTTGTTGTGCAACCAGGAAGAAGACACTTCAAAGGATTCAGAATAAACTTTTGAAAATGATTTTGAAGCGTCCTCCCTGGTTTAGCACGAACGAGCTACATAGGCTCACTAATGTAGAAACATTAGAAAATATGTCAAGCCAAATTATTAATTAGCGATCAATAAGCGGCATTCGCCTCTACGACCAATTTGATAGGTAACTTTAACGTCAGAAACAAACGTTGAAAGTTCCTTTTTGAAAATATTAAATTCAGAAGAAATAGTTACCACAATAGGTGGAACTTTCTCCTTTTTCAAATATTTTACATTTTGTATAGTTTCATTACTAATAACTTTCATTTCACCAGCTTCTTGCTTAGGCAAAATATCAAAAGGATTGTCACTACAGACACTCGAAGTGTCAGAAAGAGATGCCTCTCTTTTCCTCCCCGCAGCGATGCGTGGTTTCTTTTTTCGTCCTGCCATTTCAGGTGATACGAAAAAAGTTAAAACAAATGATAATTTCAAAAGTAGGTAGTCTTGAGAAAGACTGATGGGAAATAACTTTCAGGTAGTCTTTAAAAGACACACTGACAAAACACAAACTTTGAAGCTATAGGCAGTCAAAGACCAGTCCACAAGCAACCGAAAACACGTCTGACCTGTAGGACAGTGCAAGACGCACTGGCCTCTAAGCATTATTCCGGTTCCTGGAAACTAACATTGGGTAATGAAACTGGAAGCTACTATCCAAAAATTTAAAATTCCGTCTGAAATTGATTTTTGGCCTATCATGCTATTTCACAAATTCTCATATTGAAAAATATTTGATCTGTTTAGAGCAAGCGCACCGGTGAGTTGCCATTTGAGTTGCTATTTTCACAACGCTGGCCGTTGCTATTTTGGATAGCAACCGATGTTCGCACCGGTCGTTGCTAATGGGGATTACCAATTCCACTATTTCTTTTTCACACCGGCAGTTGCCAATTTCTGAAGACCGTCACTAGCCAGCGTTGGCAAAATGTTTGTTTGTGATGTATTTCGATTATTTTTTGCGGATCTAGTAATAACCAACTTATCCGTCAGCCAATCGTTTCCGGAATGATCTACGTTCTTTCTACTTCATAAAATGTTCCCTCCATTTCACAAAACCTTTGTTTCCGTTCTCCCAAGTTATCGATAGCATAACTCTTTGGCAGATTTTTTCACTTGTGCGTACATAAATTTTTTCATCCTTATATGTTTATTTAAAGAAATTCCGTAAAACTGGGCACGTTCCGCAACGTTGGCTTAAATGACTATTCTACTGAAAGCTGGCGAACTGTCATTAGTTGTATTCTGTATTTCATGCTGTCTCGATTCCCACAGTTTGCTATTATTATTTGAAAATTTGCCGCCAAAAAGAACTTAAATATAGAACGCGTAAATTATTTTCGATTATTTGATTGATTCTAGTGATAAAGAAAGTGATTTCGCAAAACAAATTTCCTTATACGCGATTAAGAAAATGGTTTTTGGAAAGATTCGGGGCGACTCTCAGCCTAGTAAATACCCAAAAAAACCGCCATACGGAGGAAGGTGCCATCCAGCGTTTTAACAACGGTCTATACCGATGACCATTTCCAACGCCGCTTTCGAACGCATCTTAGGTTGTTTTTGAAACAGCGGTTAAGGAGAAAAGTGGTTTTTTATACAACGACCGAACGAAACGGGAAAATAGTTGGTAATACTTTCGAGCAGATTTGCTTAAACCTTCCAGGTTTATTGAATAATATTGGCCAATCTTGTGAGGATTTGAGCTTTCCGCAGCGTTTAGGTTGCAGACCAAAATGCTAACCAAAATGGTCATTTCAATAAATTTCAGCTCAATCGGAAATAAAATTGAGTAGTGGTTCACGCCGACACTTGCGTCCTACGACGTGTTTAACAAGCGAGGCAAAACACTTCGTCTTCCGAGGCCGACCAATTGAGTCCGCATTCAAAACACTCATCATCTTCGTAATATTATTACGAACATTCACTATCGAGCACAAAAAAAAACAACAGTTTGACATTTCATCAAATAGCAACGATTCGGCTCGTTGCTATCGCGTTGCCAAATTTAATAACTCGCTACTACCCGAGGTGGGGATTGCTATTTCCCAAACCAACATAGCAACGCCCGGTGCGGTTGCCGCGTTATGGTGGGAGTTGCCAAACTAGCTTTAAAAACTTCAATTTAGCCACTGGTGGGCTTGCTCTTAGGCTGTTGTTCTCAGAGACAATTTTCCTTCTACAAAAAGTGGAATCTTAAGTGATATATAATCCGACCAATATATGAGTACAGTAACGTTTTGATTATACCAGAAATAAAAAGATCGCATCATAAATTTAAAACATATTTATTCCATGTTAGTTCCAAAATGTTCGGTATAGTTATGCTTTTGGCTATCAGAAATTCGTTATTTAGAGTGAAAAATAATTCCTGCAGAAATATTAAAATGTATATTTTTCTATTAATTGAAGGTTTCATGCAAATCTATTCAAACAAATAATAAATTCGAAAGAGAAAGGCTGGGTCTCACCGCTAGGTGGATTAATTTTGGGTTTTTTTGTGCAAACAACATTTAACAATTACAACTAAGGTAATGTTTGAAAAGATTTATGTTGTTTTTCACGCAAAAGTTCAAACTTACATCATCTATGCACAACAAATGTGTCAAAAGGATAACGCAATTGTTGCGTAATGAATACATTGACAGAGATCGAAATCAGAATATGTGTAATATATACAAAATCGTGGTGTTTCGGTGGACTTCGGTTTTGGGCAAACGATCAGTTTTGGGGCGCTCAAAAAACCGCTGGTAACTTTCGCGAGTCGGTGCGTATCAAAGGCTCGTGCATCCCTAATCACCGTCAGCAACCGAAACAGCCAGCGAGCCTTGTTGCAGCAGAATTTACTGACGCTGGTGCCAGTAACGTGGAACCGAATGCATATGAATAAAACAAGAGTCATCGTTAAATGCAAAATGTTTAACAAATCCAATGTCTTTTTAATTGTTATTGATTCGATGATGTTTTCGAATGACCGGATTCATGATAGTGAATCGATCAGTTCATATTTGCGTTAACCTAGTCAGTTTTAAAATCATCAGTATTGATTACTGCTTGTACTGCTTTAACGATAGCAGCATTCTGGAAAATATTACCAATACCAGTACGAATCATCATGGCAATACTAGCACCGGTTAATATTTCAAAAGTGATCAAAAGATTTTGAGCCGTCCAATACATTGAACATTCGCTAGAGCACCAAATGCGTTATAAACAACACACATTCGTTGTACTGGTTCCGAAACAGTACAAAAAATGCTCCTGAAAGACACAATATTGATGTGGTTACGCACAGTCCAACTTTTGCGTGTTGCTTCATAAATTTGTTTCATTCGCCAACAATTACATTCAACAATTACATATTTAATTTGTAACGTTAAAAATAAAACAAAATTAAAAATAAATAAAAATAACTCATAACCGTTGCAGAAATATTGAATACTTGTTGAGTAATTTATGGTTTTTATGGTAATCATATTCATGGAATAAACTTTCAATCACCTTTAGCACCAGCATTGCAGTTATGATTGCACGCGAATAGAAGTCGTGCCCGCTGCAATGATAGACGACGAGAAACTAGCGGCACTCTGCTCCACATATACTCTACGGTACTGTTGCTGTTACCACGATGTTTTCTTTCAAGACATCAGTTTCTATTACGCTCTAACAGCAAGTTTAGAAATTGTTCAAGGAAAGGGTTGTTTCGAACTTTCCGAAAAACTTTTACCTTCGAGACATCAAATTAGTCTAGGTTCATGGAAGCAAATAGGGTTGCCGACATTAAAAATAGAGTATCGATATTTGCTTTATCGACATTGAGGACAGCATCGATGTCGAAATATCACCTGCCAATATCGATATTTTATCGATATTTTCCTTTATATATTTTTTGTTTGGCTTTCAGTTAGGCCCAAGCTTTGGAGAATGACTGGAGAGCGACACTATACTGACGCCTTTTCTCTCTTTTCACTCTAACAGCCTCATGCATGAGCTATTCATGAGAGCTCACATACAGATACAGCTTAGACAAGGCAAAGAAACTGTCTTATGTTGCGTACGATAGCTCATTCTTGCGCATGTATTTTGTTCGTTCGGACATAACAGCCTAGTTTGCTCATTTTGAGAATGTCCTGTTGCTATTGACAGCCTGCTGATCGGCTGCGGCTGTCATCGACTTGCATTTTTTCTTTTCTCCTATTTCACAGGCCGGTGGCATATTGAATACAAAGCAAACCGTTTCCATTGTTGATATTGTTCCCCACGTAAGAAAAAACGTGCTTCGCACTATCTCTCTTTCATTCTTTCATCGACCTTACTGTCGTGAACAGTAATGCCACATATACAGATTTATCTGTATTTATACAGATTTTTTGCATAATTTTCGTACAGATACCTGTATATACAGATTACAGATTTCCTGGAAATAATACAGAATTATACAGATTTTTTTTTGGTTTCCATGGGGTCGCGAATTAAACTTCTTGATATAGTTGAAAAACGAAAATGAACTCGAAAGCTGTTGAGTGTGTTGGAGGTTTTATTATATTAATATGTTAAACGTAAGCGTGTGCATAAATGAGACACCGGATATATGTTGAACATACTGTATTGCACTTTTTCTAAAGAGGGATATGTCTAGTACATATGCAGATTTTCATACAGATTTTTTGCAATTTCACCAAGGTGACAAGATTTTATGAGGTTCGAAATACAGATGAAAATGTGGCATCACTGGTCGTGAATCATAATCACCTGACATCCCGCTCGGATTCGTGTTGAAGGATGTCGGAAGATTATAGGCCGTCATTTCCGACAGCTTGGAAATACCAACAGACATAAGGAGTTGAAAAATAACAGCCCGTATGGAGTTGCATGTGTGCTGTCGTCAGTTGCTGTCGGACTGTTTACCGAACGTGTGGGAAGCAGAGAGAGCTGTGCAATACAATGAGAGCCGGATCAGTTGAAAATTTGCTGTCATTGTCTTGCAGTCATTTTCATAACACTGGTTAGGCCTGAAACAAGCTGAACGCCAACGTGAGCGATCGGGCGAGATTCTTGCCGAAGGTTAATAAACAGCCGTGAGTAGAGTTGTTCATTAACCTACGGCAAGAATCTCACCCGATCGGTCGCGTTGGCGTTCAGCATGTTTCATGCCTTAGTATTGAATATTCCGGCGAAGTGTTTGCTATTTCTTCTTATTCGTTAGGACAGAGGGCCGATTGCTGATCGCTTCACGCAAGGTGCATTTTCCAATAAGATTAAACCGACGTTTCGTGAGCCACGTCTCCTAATCGTCACCTATCCATTGACTAATCACCAGCCAGTTACTGAAGCATCCTACCTGAACATTCATGTTATCGCTTATGTAACACCGATTCTTTACTGAAATTCATCGATTCTGCCATCCCAATGCAACACCAAGGCATCGCATTTGATCGGTTTAATGTGGTGGTTATTGCCCCGAGAAGTTCCACACCCAAATTTCTGGAAATTCGCTCTATACATGCTGTCAATAAAAATGGAAATATGGCAACCATATTATCTACCACTTATTGATTCTAGTACCAACCATTCTGGTGCCTTCTTTTAAGTTGGTTTGCCCTAAAATAGCTGAAATAGAGTAAACGTCCTTTAATTGCTATTGACCTGTTTTCGAATAAATATATTTATCAATGGAGATACCAAGCCATAACGTTTGTTTTCAGTAAAATGTGCACTTCCAATGAATATCTTATATTGTGTGTAAGCATTTTAAATTTAATTTTGATGCCATGATGAATTTATGATTGGTAGGCAAAATTTTGACGGCAGCACTCCCCTGATGGCAACCGAGAATATCGGACAGCGATATCGAGTCGCAATAGCGAGATATCGATAAAATCAAACGCGTTAGTATCCGTCAAAAATATCGAAATTGTGAAGGGCAAAAATCGATAATATTAAATATCGATAAAATATCAGCAACCCTAGAAGCAAACATGAATTGACCTATTGGGACGGGGAGACTCTGTCAATTTATTTTTGGATATCGCTACAGAGAATATTACAGAGAATGGTTGGTGTCTATTCATGACGTCTGTGCTAGGAATGCTCGCATGTGATTGGGTCATTTTTTCGTGTAAATTTGTCCTTATCGAGTTTAACCGCTTTGAAATGCAAAAATAATGATAACTAGCGTATTACAAAATTGTTCAACATTTTATCTATCCAACAACATATTGGTTATTGTTATCCATCATGTGGTTATGCTGTTATTATCGTTTGAAATCTGACGCAACATTTGCGAGTTTTCTTTCCAATTTGACAGAATGCATACCAGTATAGAAAACAAAGACGTAGTCCCACGTCAAAAAAAATATTTTTTCTTACTTTTAATAGGGGAAAGTAGGCAAAGACGGACACCCTAAGGTTGAATCTAAATAATTACTTAGGTATTGCTATTTAGATCGCAGTAGTCATACAAATTGAAACTTAAAGTCATTTGTTTTCATAATCATTTTTGGTATAAGTGAACTTCCTCCAAGTTTTATGTGTTTTGGGTCTTCAAAAATAAGACTACAAATTGCTGTTTTTTGACATGGTTGGGAAAGACGGACACTTGGGGTGGGTAAGATGGACACTACGAAGGTAAAGGTGAACACTCACAAAAAAGATGTAGTACGTTGAGTATTCTTTTGATTTATGTGTTAAGTGATGGCCACACATTACTCTACGTTATTAGAGTCCATCTATACATCACGTGAACAGTTTGAGAGGATGGGTTTCGATGAAGGCGAAAATTATTCGCCTATATGGCCTGTTCCAACTGCTAAGTGATTGATATCTGCTGGTTTCTCTCGCGGGTGTACTTTGTGAACATCTGTAGTACACAACAGATGCTGCATGTGAAAATTCTTGGAAAATCCGTGTGTCCATCTGTCCCTACCTTAGTGTGTCCGTCTTGCCCGACCTGGTTGTAAATTTTTTAAACGAGCGTAGCTCTTCATCGGAACATCGAAATTCTGCTGGATTTTCATTAGAAAACCGAGGAAAGACTAATAATCACTTTACTATTGTGAACAAATGAAAACACGTAAGTTTCACGAGTTTTTCACTATTTTCCGTGGAATAAAAATTACATCAAATAGCGCGTTCACGAAAATATTCTTTGTTTTACTTACAAATTCGACAGTTTGCTTGCTGAAAACCAATAATGCAACTCAAAAGCATTAACACACTATAAAGAAGGTATTCGCATCACTCAACTATCATAATACATTCTAGTTTGTGAAATAATAAAAGTGTCCATCTTACCCGCAGTGTCCGTATTTCCCTACTTTCCCCTACATGTTGCTTCCTTCAGCAAAGATGTGGAAAATTTCTAAAGAAAAAAGAATTGCTGAATACTGCGATGTCCTATCTGTACGTTGAACACGACGAAAAAAAGTTTTTGTGATACACCCCTCAAAATCATCTGGTTTGTTACTATTGAAAACCTTCCGAGAAGTTTGCACTCAAAATATGGTCATTTTTAACACAAAACTGAAAATATCTTGACAACAGATGAAAAAATCAAAATATTATATTCTTTAAAGTTGTGTCGTTCAGCTGAATGAATAAAACTTCAGAACCTCTTGAATGTTTTGACAATCACAGAAAAACCAATTTTGAAGGGTGTTCCATGAAAAACTCTATTTTGTTATGTCTAACTTACAGATAAAAAATTGCTGTGTTCAGCAACTTTAAATTTCAATTTTTTTTTATATCTGACTGTTAAGGGAATTGATAAAAAAACCGGTAACGTAAAAAATAAAGCCTTGTTTTATGAAATAAACTTGCTGAAGACACTGGGTACATTAAAACAATTTTTCACAATTTTTGTCGGGGAATTATAGGTAGACATTTGAAAAGCCATGAGAAGTGATTATCTTCATCTCTGTTTAGGAGAATAGCTGGGTTTGGTTTGCAAATTTCTAAACTCTCTGCGACATCTTATTTCCAAGGAGATGCTACGGATCGAACTAGACTAATATTGTCGGTAGTCATAGGGTGATCTTCAAGGAAAATATGTTCGGCTCTTTGAGATCTGAAATGGTGAGTCATTCCCTTTATGAGTTCTGAAGTATGTTCCTTTGGTCAATGTAAACCTCATCACAATGTGGACATGCCACTTTATTAACACCTACCCTAGGCAATTTGTCAATAGTGCTTTTAATAGAACCCAATCTTGTTTTAAGTTGGTTATTTCTACTACTGTAGATAATATCCATCCCAAATTTTCTAAATTTTTTACGAAGTTGATGAGTAAAATTTACATCATATTTATCAACAACCCCTACATACTCAGCTACAAAACATTAAAGGTTCGCTATTTTCTCAGCAGTCCATTTAAGCACTGATGAAAGCGCCAGGTCAGCGCTGAAATACATAGTGGAAAGTGATAGTATTAAAAAGTGAAGTAGATTAAAAGTGTAATAAAAAAGTGTGTAGATTCTATTAACAGCTCGAATAAAAAATAACGAATACCGTCACGATTTTTCGAGTTTAGACCACTGTGTCGTTGGACGATTAAACGTCGCAAAGGTTCGGGACACTAGTTTCGTGGCAGCGGAATCTTTGAGCATTTTTGCGAAAGTGCGCGATGAGTGCTCTTGTAGAAACAGCTTAATCTTGTCTTGGCGCTGTTCGTACGCGGTGTATGCAGACAGCTTATACGGGGTCTGCCTATAATATAGGCACATTCCAGCACCTTTATTACAGGCATCATCCGCGTGTTGCTCTCCGCATTTGCCACAACGTTCTTCATTGCCGCAATGAGTGACCGTTTTACCAAACTTGCACCTATGGTAGTTTATTACCCACTGTACAAACCAACGCATGCGTAGACGCACCTTATTTACTAGCACATAACTCGGCAGAACAGGCCAGGTGAAAGTCACGCGAAAATTGGGTGTAAGTTTTTACACCCTTGTCGAGCGGTACTGAGTGCAATTGCTTATAATCCAGTATCTTAATCTACTGAAGGCAGGAATCTTTAACACGGCTGTCAGAATTAATTGAATATTTAACAAATTCTGCTATTCACTCTACGAACTGAATTTTAATAATGAATGATGCTACAATTGTTTTAATTTTCAATTCAATCATATTTCACATTCGAATGATATAAGGATGTGTAGTACATTCGTAATGAAGTCCACACGATATTTCGGAAGAACCTTCTGCTTTGTACATTATACAGATATTTCCTGTATTTGAACACGTTTTTTAGTAGTTCCATGAACTATTGCACTCGTTTGTTGTCGTAGAATTCCACTTTGAAATCCAGTAGCTCGAGGAGATTGTGAAGCGCTTGGCATCATGGAGCTAAACTCCAGATCTATTTCGTCGACGGATGTGCCAATGTCTTGCGTTTCCGGCCAACAGATGCTTTCTGATTGTGTGCCCATGGTAGCTAAGGAGTTTCGTCGCATATGCGTGCAAACACTTGTTGTGTTAGATGACGAGTCGGATACTGAGGACAGTTGCGACGAATAAGATGGTAACAGATTTTCATGCGAAACGGCCTTTACTGTTTTGAATGAAACATGTTGGGGATACTCATAACATGACGTTTTCGATAATGGACGTTCATATTGATTAGCTGATACATTAGTTGTGCAAATATCTACTACTATGTGTTTCTTTTTAGTAGAGTTTGTAGCACCGCTTTTGGATTCAATTGGAGGTACTGTTACTTCAGAAGTATTTTTTCCCAGATTTAGCATGAGGTCGCGTTGATCATCCTTGCAAACGACGTTTGTTTCATGACAAAGTTGCTTATTGACTGATAATGTTGTCATTACTTCGTCGTCGACCGCAACTTTTTTCTTGTTTTGATTTGCATGCTTTTCTCTTTGATAATAAATTGCAGCGAATATCAAAACGTTCAACAACAACAAGAAGCAACCAACGCCGATGGTAATGTTGAACGCGACGGAGTAGTTTTGATAATGCATATTGGCGAGTTGGTTCATTACATCCACATTATTGCCGACGATTGTCATTTGATTATGCTGTGGATTTTCCGCTGCAACAGGAATCAATTCCGTCACGTTTGGTGGACAATCTACAAAAAGGAAAAATGTTTAATACAAATTCAAGAAACGCGATAAAATAGATGCTGAAACCAATCAAAATTAACAATTTTAGCAATATCACAGAATAGTACGATGTGATTTCATGAATATCAAACTGCATTTTTGATGCAAAAATTAAATTCACGATGAAAAACGATCTTTTTCTTCTGTTTTCTGAATTAATAATCACGAATAACTAATTTGAAAGAAGGGAATAATCCTTCAATACTGTAAAGTTGTACAGGTATGATACTAACGCGCCACTTTGGAAATAACTTGTGCGCCCAGCTTGAGTCATTAGATGAGAGTTTTGTCTGCAGTGAGCCTGTTTGAAATATACGTTCGAATAGCAAGATATAATAGCAATTTGAAATTTAAACCTTCCATGATAAATTTGTGAGATAATGTAACTGCTAATACAGGGTGATTTTTTATGCTATTTGGTTTTTCGTGTATTTAGATTTGACAGTTCACGCGGGAATTCTGACAGCTGTCAAAGTCTAATGTACTCAGTTTGGTTTGCCATTTCACCATGAACAGACTTACGCCTGAACAACGCTTACAAATAATCGAATTTTTGGGCCTTTGAACAACTTATACGTGTTTCCTTGCAAAATACAATGACCACTATTGTTGAATGATCAGGTACCAGCACCGACACGCTCCCAGTCAGGTGAAATATGATTCAAAGACCAAATCTGTAAACAGCCACTGCCAAGAGACCTTGATCTGCGTTTAAATAATGCACCAAAACTGCACAGCATTGTTGTTCCGATGTCTCGCCATATTATTTTATTTTATTCTACACTGTCTTTGAACAAGTCATACAGACTGAATAACCTATACATAAATTTTAACTATTCCTAAGTCTATTTGAAAAAACGGTTCTTGACAACATAAAATCGAACATATCACTAATGTCGTTAAATGCACGGAGGCACGCGTCTAGTGAGTTATGATAACCATAACAGGTCCGGTGGTGAGGAATAACTAGCAATGATGTGCTACGGAGTCGTCGGGAGGGTGCATTGAAATGAACTTGTTCAAGTAGGGCAGGACAGTCGATGGTTCCGTTGATTAGGTCGAAGATGAACATTCTCTGTTGATTGTGGCATCTATTTGACAAGGGCTCTAATTGAATAAGTTGGCATCGATCGGTGTAGGGCGGGAGATTATTTGGATCGTTCCACGGGAGACCGCGTAAAGCAAGTCGTAAGAACTTTTTTTGTATCCGCTCTATTTTGAGAATCTGTGTCATTTGGAACGGGCACCAAACAGGAGAGGCGTACTCCAGAATACTGCGCACTAACGAGCAATACAGAGTTTTAAGAGCATAAATATCAGTAAAATTGGTGGTATGACGGCGAATAAATCCCAACACAGAAAATGCTTTTGCGGTGATGATTCCAATGTGTTCGTTAAATTTAAGTTTTGAATCAATTGTGACTCCCAGGTCACAGATGGATTGTACTCGGTCGAGACACTCAGAACCCAGTAAATATCGATTTTCAACTGGATCGTTGCAGCGAGTGATGGATATAAGTTTGCATTTTTTGCAATTAACACGCATGCCGTTGTTATCGCACCAAATCATCAGAATATTCAGATCTTCTTGCAACGCTCCACAGTCTGCCAAGGATGAGATGACACGGAAGAGTTTCAAATCATCAGCGAAAGATAGTTTTCTTGACGAGATCAGTGCATACAGATCATTAACGAATATGTTGAACAATAGGGGCCCGAGCACGCTGCCTTGAGGCACACCGGATGCAACGTGGAAAATGTAAGAGTGGGCAGAGTTAACCAATACGTACGCAGAACGATTTGTTAGGTATGAGAATAATCACTCCATGATCCATTCTGGGAAACCCATCCGCCTCATCTTAGCAATTATTAGAACATGTGGCACAGTGTCGAAGGCCTTCGCAAAGTCTATGTACACAGAGTCAACTTGGCGTTTTGCTTCAACTTCTCTGGATATGGTGGTTACGTAGCACATCAGATTCGTCGTCGTTGATCGGTGTTTCATGAAACCATGCTGGAACTCAGATAAGAATGGTAACACAACACTGTATAGCACGTTGTGAACCAATTTTTCAAAAACTTTGCTCAGACAGCTAAGTATGGAGATTCCGCGATAGTTAGTTACACAGCTGCGGTTTCCAGATTTATAAACAGGAATAATGTACGCTGATTTCCAATCCGTTGGGAAGACTCGATCTCTTAGCGAGCTATTGAAAATTAGGGCAATTGGTGACGCGAGAGCAACAGCACAGTTTTTCAGTAGTAGTGGGGGTATCTCGTCGACGCCTGGTCCTTTATTGACATCTAAATCATCCAGAGACTTTCGTACGTCGTTCGTGGAAAACTGGATGGTGGGCAGATTCAGGTCATACACTGGTACGTGAGCGAATGCATTATAGTTTTGAACTGGTGACACTTTGCTGAACACGTTTTCGAAAAAGGTAGCGAAGAGATTGGCAATTGTACTGCTAGTCCGAGCTTCCACACCGTCGAAATTCATAATATTCGGAATACGGTTGTTTGAATTTTGCTGTCTGATGAAGTCCCAAAATCGTTTGGGATTTTGCTTAATGCTCAACTGGATTTTGGCGATATAGTCAACGTAGGTAGATGTTAGCAGAGCTTTGTATGCCGCCTCTACTTCATACAGATTGATGCGATCTCGGTCTGATTTTGAGAGAAAAAAGCGTTTGCGGGTCTTCCTGAGAATATTACGAAGATTGCGCAGCTCGTTAGTCCACCATGGATTTTTTGAATTAGTGCTGAATTTTCGTCTTTTCTTTGCCACAATATCGCTAAGTATCCTCTGAAGTTCACTGTAAAATCTTCGAAGCAAGTCATCGACAGAGCCAATACCCAGGACAGTCTCCCAGTTGATGTCTGTAAGTGCGTCGTTTATTGACTCAAAGTCACATGTCCTATAGTCGTACAACAGGCAATCGTCCTCATCGTCTAAAGAAATGGGTGCAGCATTACCCTCGTCAATCAATAAAATGAAAGGTGCGTGATGAGTGTCAACCGGAAGCAACGGAATCGGAGGCAAAACGAGGTCGAGATGATCTGGCTGGTTGACGAAGGCGAGATCCAGGAGTCTGCCGTTTGAATTAAGAAAGTGATTAACCTGCCTCAGACCGGTTGCGAAGAGAGTTTCCGTGAGATTGCATTCCTGATCGGAAGATGCATTAGAAGGAACATATCCGTTGATTACATCGTCAAATTGCCAACATAGGGCGGGAAGGTTGAAGTCTCCAATAGAAAGAACGATGTCAGCATACGACGAGCGATCCAAAATTGTTTGCATAGCACTTGCGTGTGCCGAATATAGTTCTTGAGCAGAGTTGGGCGGGAGGTAAATGGCTGCCACGTAAAGCGAACGATGATGCAAGCTAATGCGAACTGCTACTTGCTCGAGCTGGTCACAGTCACTCAATGACACGAAGCTGCAAGTAAGGTGACTTTTGACGGCTATCAGCACGCCGCCCCCTCGAGAGTGAACACTAGTCGCTTCATTGCGATCACAGCGAAAGAGAGTATAATTGGACGATATTTCTGCGCTGTCAATAACGGCGTTGAGCCACGTTTCCGTGAATACAATCACGTCGTAATCGCTGCTACTTAACAGTAACCGCAGTTGAGCGATCTTGGTGCGCAAACCTCTCACATTCTGGTAGTACACAGATATAAAGTGACCAGGAGCTTTTTCTGCCGCAACGGACGACGGTTGAGTGCTGGAAACATTGGGAATTACGGTGGGCGTATCATGGTTCGTAGTTAATGCGTACTTGCCTGCATTGACGGTTTGGAAGACACCTTCTTCGTTCTCGAGCACAGGACCGGGATGGCTGTAGGTCGCTGGCAGGATTAACTCGACTGTGCCGGGAGGATTAGGGTCTTCCATAAGGCTTGCAGGCGTGCATCCCGGGAATGACTGATTCCAAATGGTGTGCGGCGTAGATAATGATGTTGCAGAAAAAACTCTCGGAGTTGGGGCACGATCATTGATTAGCGGATGACTAGAACGGTCGCGAGTATCAGGTACATAAACATCAGAGGATTGATGATACTTGCCTGGTGTAGTGTGTTGGAAGACTCTATCACCGACCCCAAGCACAGGACAGGAACGGCTGTTGAACGAGGACTGGACGAGGACTGCGGTGGGGGGATCAAGGGCTTCCAAAATACTAGTACGAGTGCATTCCGGATGATTTAACTCAGTCCCATCATAGGTGTTACTGGAGACGATACCTGGGATAGCAAAAGTGGTGTCGTTGGTTTTTTGGTTCTCGGTGGTGCGTGAAATTTTTGTGCTCTGTAATCCTCGAATTCACGAAAGAGAGTACCCTCCGGCCATGTTCCCGGATCCAGTGCCTTGGCCTTTAGGGATGAATCAATTCCAATTTTGAAGGACACGAATGTGAGAGTGCTGATATCCTTGTCCTTCGGAACAAGCTTAACAACGACGGGATCGTTGTCAATCTCGAGATTGGCTTTCGCTAAAGATGACATTAACTCCACGGAAACATCCGGCCGAATCCTCGATATATACAGCCAGAATCTTTCATCGGTATAATTGGCAGCAGGAGCTACGACGATATTGTCCAAAGTCCGTTTACTACCAACAGTGCAGTTGTCCGAAGAATGCGGGACCACATCAGTTTCGCGAGGTCTCTTAAAGGCCCTTTGTTGATCTACTGTAGGCCAGCGATTTCGCAGTGACGGGGAAAATTGGAGAGTCGGTTTGGTGTTCAGCTGTTTTATTTCGCTATGTAGTTCGGTAATTGCATTAGTTAGCGAATTAAGCTGCGGCAATGGATCTGCATTAGATGTCAGCATTCGAAAATGAGAATTCTCGAACAGCTCGGCACAGTTGTCACACATCCAGAAAAGATTCTTTTTGTGCGATGTAAAATATCCCTGAAGGGCGCGTGATACGCCAGCACATGTGCTCATATGAAATGTCGCTCCGCAAAAACCGCGGCAGGTAACAAAATCGATGCCCGAAATAGTGTCAGAACACTTTGCACACGTTTTTGCCATGGTTATATATATATAGTTCCGACACCCACTACTAGGCGACCCTTTATCGGTAATGCGGGCAGTCTTGGAATTGATTATCTTTGCAAAGCCTTGCAATGAATGAATCGGATAGTATGAAGATATGCTGATTGTATAGCAATCGGGCGCAAATTGCGAAAGCTTAGTAGTAGTAGTTTCTTGATTTGACGGATAGATGCCGCTGTCAGCGAAAAAAATCGAGCAGGACAACAGTGCGGGAGAGACAAAATAGTCGCAAACACAAAATCACTTCACTAAGCACGGCCAAAAGTTTCACTGATTAGTGCACTATGGGGCACTTTGCGCACGATATTTCACTTGTCCAATACAGAGACGAAAACAAAGAAGAGTTCAGAATACATTCACTAGTCAAAAACCATAAAATCACTATAGAAAACGGAAAAATTGAACGACGTAAACAAACTCAACCAAAACAAACGACGTAAACAAATACTTTTCTTATAAAAGCGACAGATATCATCCTGAACCCGGCCAATGTTCTTTGAATGATATCTACTCGGACAGTGCCCCGTTACTAGGCCGACGTATGTACAAAAAGCTCTTTTGTTGAGCTCTAGGAGCTTTTTCGAATTATTCTCGTTTGGTGTTATAAATCTTTTAGATTGGGAACACTTTTTGACATCCAACCAATTGATTATCACCTTTTGTTCCTCCCAGCGTTTAAGCTTCATTTTCACTGCACAGTTTGATATACCGCAGAAAGGTTCTGGGCCGATAAACTGTGAGTTAGATCCTTGTTTTGCAAGTTCGTCTGCCTTTTCAATCCCACCAATGCCACAATGTCCTGGAACCCAATACAAATTTTCTGAGTTTGTTTGACATAGCTGTCGCAATGTGAGAAAAAGAATATAGAATGAGAGTTACACATGTGTTGACTAAAAACCCAAACCGGGATTTGAGCATACGATGCATGGCATGTTAGATCAGCATTGTACTTCGAAGCAAGTTAGGATACATAAGAAGTAAATTTGAAGCTGTGATATCAACTCAGTTCTAACTAAAGAACACAAGAGAGAAATTCCACAAATAACGGACAACCTTTTAGCCAACCACTTTTGCTTAGTTGAAACATTGCATTGATGGTTCTATGGGTAAAAGATGCCATTTTGTGCTATTGGATATATCTTTTTATCTATTAATTTTTTTGACGTAGGACAACGTTTAACCGCACTATATTAAGATGCATTCTGCGAAAACGTGTAACGTTGGAATGAATGATTTCAAACGGCAATACTAATGTAACCACAGGAAGCATCACAATAATCAATATGTCGTTGAATTGAAAAAATGATGGACGATTTTGTGATTCTTCAGTTATCGTTATCACTTATTGTTAAACAGTGAAAATTTCATAAAAGTTTCAAGGTCAAATTTTCACGAACAATGTATCAATCACATGCAAGCACGCCTGGCAGAGACTTCATGAGTAGACACCAACTGTCTGCTGTGATATCCTGTATAGCAGTGGCAAAAAAAATTGCCAGAATCTCCCCGTCCCAATAGGTCAACTAACGTTTGCTTCTATGATCCTAGACTATTTTGATGTCCTGAAGGTGAAGATTTTTCGAGATGCTCGTAACCACCTCCACTACCAGACAGTTTCACGTTCTGCTGTTAGATTGTTATTAAAACTGACGTTTTGAAGGAAAACATGCTGGCACAGGCAACAGTACAGCACCGAGCAATGTATAAATAGAGCGCTGGTCACTCGTCATCTGTCAGTGCAGAAGAACTCGATATTCATTTGTGTGCAGCCAAGCCAAAAGACTACATTACTGCTGTCGACGCACAGTGAGGCGTGTTGGGTTAACGCGTAGGTGTCGTTTTGCGATCTGGAACACAATCGAATTGCCGTTTGAATTGCCTTTTTTCTCTTCTTGTTTCGTATAGTAGCAAATATCAGTATTCAATGTGATTTTTCGGGTGCCGCAAAATAAGCTGCGCCACCGGGGCCAAAAGAATTCTGTAGGTGTCGGTAGAGGCAGATAGCAGAGTATATAAATTTGGTGCATTGTACAGATAAAATTTGTTGTTTAGTTTTGAACTCTACACTTTGTTTTTCTCAGATTCATTAAAAGCAAAGCCTTGGTGCTACATTCCGATTCGGAACTTAACCTTCTGTTTACTATACACAGACTTCGCAGCCAACCGTTAAGTGTACAGGACAATTGCGGGGCTAGCGCTACGATCCTACTGACACTAACAGTCTCTCCCGAGTCGAGACTTGAACCTACGACGACTGGCTTGTTAGGCCAGCATCGTACCTCGAGACCAGAGGGAGTAGTAGTAGGTCAGATTTATTAAAACAACTAAAAATAGAGTACGCTGCAACAACTAAAAATAGAGTAGAACGATCTGGTTTTTTACTGTCCGGACAGTAAAAATCCATATCGTTTTATTTATTCAAGACTGCTCAGCCGAAATTATAACCAACCATCGTACAATTCCCAACAGTCGAACTCTCATACAACAATCATAGCTAAGTATTTAAAAGCCAATAGAGAACCAAATGCTCCGTACAGATCTTTCAAAAGGTAATTAAATGAGCTGTACTGATTATTTTATTTTGCTAGTTAAATGAATTTAGTTCAATATGGCAATCCTATTTGCATTCCGCGGTGGCGGTATAGAGGAAAACCAAATTCATTTAATTTTAATATTAGAGTCCCACATTTGTATTTCTATTTTTCAATTAAAACATTTTTTACATTATCAACTTCAAGATAATATTACAATAATATTATAAGATAATATGTAATTTATGGATGCCCTTTATTGATATTCTCTGCTCAGGTGGGCTACAATCATTACAAATGACACTAATTAGGAGGCTTCTTGGTGCAGAAATCGAAACACCTTGGTATTTTGCTGATTCAAGTATCATTATTATTATATATTCAACTTTGAAACGCGTGGATAAATCTTATAAAAGCATTTGAACAAACGGTTGTAAAATAATCATGAAGTCGTCATATAAGTTAATTAGCGAGTTCAAAGCTTTAATCAAATCAACTCTGTAAAGAGGTACACATATAAAGAGTACACTTCTTGAGCAATCTTTCTATGAGCAAAAGATGCATCTTGTGGAGCCGTTTTTTTTTTTTAATCACGATTCGTTTTTGGGGAGCTACTTAGAAATGCTATGTAGGAAAAGAATTTGTAATTACAAATATTTTTAGAGCCAAAGCGGTTTGTTTGATTCGTGTGACATCTTCGGCAAAGTTGTCGATAGTAATTATGTCTTTCTGAAAAAATATAACGTTTGTGTTAAAAAAAATGACAAAATTTGACGATTTCTCATGGGTTTACATCAATTTATTAATTTATTATTGCTACCTCATGGGTAAATATGATTTAGCATCAATCATATTAATCCATGAGTCAGCAGAAAAAAATCGAGCTTTATCCGTGATGGCGAAATTAGTGAAGCTACTGCGTTCAGAAGTGTACGCGTTCAAAGAACGGTACCCCGTCGCGACGAAAAAGGACATCGTGCGGCAGTTCTTGGACGCCGTATACGTCCGTTCCGGCATCTACAACATCTTGGCACTATTGGACAACAATCAGAGCATTGAAAGAAAGCCTGGTTCTGGAGGGCCGACTCTCCTAGGCGAAAAGAAGCTCCAAAGGATGCTGAAGATGAAGACCAAGGGTAAAGTGGCTACATCGCTGCGTGCGCTCGGCCAGGATGTTGGTGCAACCGGCCAAACAGTGCAAAAGTATCCGGCGAACATGGACATACATATCAGAAAGCAGCAGTCCCGTTCACTAGTTTCGGAGCTGCAGGCAATGACACAGCGGCAGCGCCTGAATAAGATGGTCAAGTCGATTTTCCGGGCAAATCACGACGTGGCGGTGGTGCTGGACAACGAGACCTGCCTCACCCTGGAGGACAACGACTGGCAGGGTACTTCGTATTTTACCTCCCTCACGAAGGAACTGAGCACCGAGGTGAAGTTTACTTCACACACCGAGTTCCACAAGAAAGGTGCTGCTGTGGCCGACAATCAACGAGAAAGGGATGTCAAAGTGGCTCTTCTTTCTCTCCGGACTTGCCGGGAATGGGGAAATTCATAGTACGGAATGCCTGCCGGAAGTTGCGTCGTTCATCAAGAGATACTAAAAGGCCGAAGACGCTTTGTTTCGGCCGGATCTGGCGTCGGCCCACTACTCGAAGCGATCGTTGGAGGAGATGGAGTGGCTGAATATCTATGTGGTACACAAGTTGACGAACCCGCCCAATGTCCTCAAGTTGTATTCCATCGAGGATTTCTGGCCAACCCTGGAGCGTAAGATCTACTCTAACAATTTTGTCGCGAGAACTGAGGAGGAATTGATAAATAAAACGACAGAAGAATGTTTTCGTCCGCCATGGCGAATGTTCCGGTTAACTGCCGGAAGATCGCACGCAAGGACTTAGTTTTTTGAAGTAGAATACTTCTCTCAGGAAGTTCGGCTACATAGGGATGTGAAATGAAAATCTAAAACCGAAAAAAGTGAAAAATATGTCCAATTTCAAATGCTAATAAATCGGTTAGTATTCGATGGATTTCCTTCGTTCCTGCAGCAATAGATTGGAAAATCTTCTAAGATTCTTCCCAAAATAAGATAATTGTAATTTTATTATTCACACTATTGTACTATTGAAAATAGTCAAACCTTGTCGAAACGAAAAATTCTACCTCTGATTGGTCGTTATATGCTTGCTTCCCAAGCACGGTCGACAGAATCATATACCTTGCAATTGAAAACATGCTATTTGGACTATATAAGAGCCTGTTTCAGCCGAAGCCGCTCATAATGGTTCTGGATAGCGACAACAGCAGTCGTCCTTCCTTAGCAGCAGCATTAGCCCTGTGGTTGGTCACCACGTCTCAGGAGCAGCGCAGTTTTTCTCAGCGTGTGTCGCCAGACAGCCATTATTCCCCCCGTGTTGGGGCAGCATGAAGATTGCCATCAGGAAATCCAATTTTGGAAATCAAAATGCCTTTTTGAAGGCAAATAAACAAGTCATTGAAAGTTAATAATTTTTGTCAACACAAGCAAGTATTCTGTGTTGCATCCTAGCAATTTAAATTTGTCACACCCGTCTAATTTACTGAAAGTGAAATAGCTTCCACAGTGCATGTTGTCCGTGTATCTTAATTCCCCCAATGTTAGGGCAGCTCAAAGGTTGTAATTAGCAACCGATTTTGAACCGCAACATGCTTTTTTCAAGCCAAAAAAAAAAAATAATTGAAGGTTAATAATTTTCTGGCATCAACACAAGCAGACATTCTGTGCGGGACGCAATCAAATTCTGTTGTAGTTGTCTAATAATTACTTTTACTTTATTTAGTAAACCCCCCACTGTAGGGGCAGCGCAAAGGCTGCGATCATTGAATAATAAACTGCCCTGTTGGTACGCATTCACAAAAGCAGTTAGTTCGACTATGCAGAGCTGATATGAAGTCGATTCAATCAATCAGCATAAACAGAATTTCGTCGTCTCCCAGCTGCCAAGTTGCAACATGATGCAACACGCAACAGCAAGCAAACGAAATCGCTTGATGTTACAAACCGCAATAAGATACGGGTTAAAACCGTTGCGTGTGTGAGAGCACCATCGGTGTTTATTCGCTGGATACACTATCTTCTGTCTACTGAACGCAATAATCTGCTTACATGCGACATGGGGACGGGAACATTTTCTTCGACCAAGCTGCACAGCACGACACAAAACATGTTATTTTGTTGCTTCAATGAGAGTGCTATCGGTCCGGCTCGACAGAATGTTCACAAGAAATCATTTTTGTGCATCCGAGCTACGAAACTAAGGAAAAACTTTAGAAACTGAAAAAAGAGGTGGAGCTTATCAAATGATCGCTCTGAACCAGAATGAAGTCACACATATTTTTCAAGTTATATCATTCCACCACGTACGTAAAATAATTCTTTCCTATTTTCATCCCTATATAAGAGCCTGTTTTAGTCGAAGCCGCTCATAATAGTTCTGAACAGCGACGACAGCAGTTCTCCCTTAGCAGCAGCGGGAGCGAGCAGTGGGTACCATCGATAGCAGATAGCGGCCACAACTGTGGCATGGCTGCGGATAAGCGTAGCAGTTTCAGCGGATCTCACCATCGATAGCAGCAGGGCCAGCAGAAGCAGGTACAGCGGGTACCAATGGCGGCCACAACTGTGGCATGGCTACGGATAGCGTTGCAGGTGCTCAGCAGTTGGGCCAGCGTATAACGGCCACAACTTTGGCATGGCTATGCATAGCGTAGCTGTTGCAGCGGGTATATCAGCATCGATAGTAGCAGGGTCAGCTGATGCAACGACACTCCCTTCACTAAAATGCTGTTTCAGTGTGGTAGCGGGAAGCATCAGCAGCAGGCTTGCATTAAGTGAATACATCAGCCAGCAACTTCCTCTACGGCCTCTGCCATAGTAGACGCGAAAAGCGGCGCGAACCGATTCGCTCGGCCGTAGGTTGATGTACAGCTCTACTGATGGCTGTACATTAACCTACAGCTGAGCGAATCGGTTCGCGTCGCTTTTCGCGTCTATTTTGGCAGAGGCCTAATGGGAAAGTTGTATCAGTTTGTTCAGAAGAATATTATTGTCGGTATATTACAGGTAATTTATTACATATATTACAGGGGTATATTACAGTAATATTACAGAGATGCGATTGCGTAAATCCGATTTTGAATTGAACAATTGTTCTTTTGAGAACAAATAACACACTTATTTGAAGAGTTAATAGCTTTTGGTACCAACAACAGTATAGTGACAGCCTCAGCGGTAGATGCAGATGCAGCCGGTACTTCCCTGAGGCCGATGTAAAGGTAAATGGGAGCAGCACGGCGAAACAGTTCGGGTTATGCTCAGACGCGCGTCATTTTTCGTTGTTGATATTCCCCACATGAAACGACGCGCTTTCGTATGATAGCGGTGGTATTAGCGGTAGATGCATTTGCCAACACTTCCTCCAGTGAAGCCGTGTCTAGTTTTCAATGTGAAAACACCTTTCTCATTGTGTTGACCGTGCGCCTTAGTCCTCACTATCAATGATAAATTGAACAATTGTCCTTATAAGAACAAAAAATAAATTAATGAAGATTTAATTTTGAATTAGAATACTTCTCTCAGGAAGTTCGGCTACATAGGGATGTAAAATGAAAATCTAAAACTGAATAAAGTGAGAAAAATTTCAAATGCTATTAAATCGGTTAGTATTCGATGGATTTCCTTCGTTTTTGCAGCAATCGATTAGAAAATCTTCTAAGATTCCTACCAAATGCATGAAATTGCAATTTTATCATTCGAACTATTGTACTATTGAAAACTCTTAAGCCTTGTCAAAACACAAAATTCGACCTCTGATTAGTCGTTATACCGCGCTTTCCCAAGCACGGTCGGCAGAGTTATGGACCTAGTAAATTGGGAATGCATCATTTGGCCTATATAAGAGCTTCATCAGATAATAAACAAACATTTCATCGGATATTAAATTGAACAACTGAAATTTGAAGAACACAAATGGTTATTTGAAGAGTTAATATTTTCTCGTTTTGCGCTATAATCCAAAGTTATTTATCCTCATCTACATGCATACTCTGACTATTATTACGTGTTTGCGTCGCTTAGTGTTTGGCTACGGTCATGCAGAACGCAAATAACGGCGCGATGCGATTCGGCAAGACGAAATCTGTTGAAATGTATAGCTCTACTTCGCCTTAAAAAGAGCTGTACATTTCACCACGGTAAGGCGAATCGCATCGCGCCGGCATTCGCGTTCTGCATAACCGTAGCCTTTGTTCCGTTCCCGTTTAATGATGTCGTATTATATGTGCATATTACAATTCGGCAGCACTTCAATTTCTCATTTGCACAAAATTTAAAAATATCCAATGAACTTCATTCAAAATATCAGACAAAAAGAAATTACAATACTGCCAATGAACGGTCAACGTTTATTTACTAGAAAAAATGACTGACACGCAAGCAGCCGGGTTATCTTTCTTGTAAAAGTATTCTACTTCAACCTTGCGGTCGTGGCTTTGCATACAACCTTCTTGTGATTTTTTTGCATGATTACCTTCCATGGGAAATTTATCAAACTCAATTATCTGTCTTAGTTATTTTTTCATCACCATCCGAAAAAAGTCCATTTTTTCAACGCATACGTTATACTAGGGTGCCAACCAAAATGGTTATTTTGAGAAATCCTATACATAATGTTCATCTGCCCAAAACAACACCCTGTGCAAAATTTCACAATCGGACCTAAAATAGGGTGATGCAAAGCGATTGAATTTTGGTGTTTAAAAATCCAACCATCGTACAATTCCCAACAGTCGAACTCTCATACAACAATCATGGCTAAAAATACAGTATTTAAAAGACAATAGAGAACCAAATGCTCCGTACAGATCTATCAAAAGGTAATTAAACGAGCTGTACTGATAATTTTATTTTGCTAGTTAAATGAATTTAGTTCAATATGGCAATCCTATTTGCATCCCGCGGTGGCGGTATAGAGGAAAACCAAATTCATTTCATTTTAATATTAGAGTTCCCACATTTGTATTTCTATTTTTCAATTAAAACATTTTTTACATTATCAACTTCAAGATAATATTACAATAATATTATAAGATAATATGTAATTTATGGATGCCCTTTATTGATATTCTCTGCTCAGGTGGGCTACAATCATTACAAATGACACTAATTAGGAGGCTTCTTGGTGCAGAAATCGACACACCTTGGTATTTTGCTGATTCAAGCATCATTATTATTATATATTCAACTTTGAAACGCGTGGATAAATCTTATAAAAGCATTTGAACAAACGGTTGTAAAATAATCATGAAGTCGTCATATAAGTTAATTAGCGAGTTCAAAGCTTTAATCAAATCAACTCTGTAAAGAGGTACACATATAAAGAGTACACTTCTTGAGCAATCTTTCTATGGGCAAAAGATGCATCTTGTGGAGCCGTTTTTTTTTTTTTGAATCACGATTCGTTTTTGGGGAGCTACTTAGAAATGCTATGTAGGAAAAGGATTTATAATTACAAATATTTTTAGAGCCAAAGCGGTTTGTTTGATTCGTGTGACATCTTCGGCAAAGTTGTCGATAGTAATTATGTCTTTCTGAAAAAATATAACGTTTGTGTTAAAAAAAAATTGACAGAATTTGACGATTTCTCATGGGTTTACATCAATTTATTAATTTATTATTGCTGCCTCATGGGTTAATATGATTTAGCATCAATCATATTAATCCATGAGTCAGCAGAAAAAAATCGAGCTTTATCCGTGATGGCGAAATTAGTGAAGCTACTGCGTTCAGAAGTGTACGCGTTCAAAGAACGGTACCCCGTCGCGACGAAAAAGGACATTGTGCGGCAGTTCTTGGTACGGTGTCCGTTCCGGCATCTACAACATCTTGGCACTATTGGACAACAATCAGAGCATTGAAAGAAAGCCTGGTTCTGGAGGGCCGACTCTCCTAGGCGAAAAGAAGCTCTAAAGGATGCTGAAGATGAAGACCAAGGGTAAAGTGGCTACATCGCTGCGTGCGCTCGGCCAGGATGTTGGTGCAACCGGCCAAACAGTGCAAAAGTATCCGGCGAACATGGACATACATATCAGAAAGCAGCAGTCCCGTTCACTAGTTTCGGAGCTGCAGGCAATGACATAGCGGCAGCGCCTGAATAAGATGGTCAAGTCGATTTTCCGGGCAAATCACGACGTGGCGGTGGTGCTGGACAACGAGACCTGCCTCACCCTGGAGGACAATGACTGGCAGGGTACTTCGTATTTTACCTCCCTCACGAAGGAACTGAGCACCGAGGTGAAGTTTACTTCACACACCGAGTTCCACAAGAAAGGTGCTGCTGTGGCCGACAATCAACGAGAAAGGGATGTCAAAGTGGCTCTTCTTTCTCTCCGGACTTGCCGGGAATGGGGAAATTCATAGTACGAAGTGCCTGCCGGAAGTTGCGTCGTTCATCAAGAGATACTAAAAGGCCGAAGACGCTTTGTTTCGGCCGGATCTGGCGTCGACCCACTACTCGAAGCGATCGTTGGAGGAGATGGAGTGGCTGAATATCTATGTGGTACACAAGTTGACGAACCCACCCAATGTCCCCAAGTTGTATTCCATCGAGGATTTCTGGCCAACCCTGAAGCGTAAGATCTACTCTAACAATTTTGTCGCGAAAACTGAGGAGGAATTGATAAATAAAACGACAAAAGAATGTTTTCGTCCGCCATGGCGAATGTTCCGGTTAACTGCCGGAAGATCGCACGCAAGGACTTAGTTTTTTTTGCATGATTACCTTCCATGGGAAATTTATCAAACTCAATTATCTGTCTTAGTTATTTTTTCATCACCATCCGAAAAAAGTCCATTGTTTCAACGCATACGTTATACTAGGGTGCCAACCAAAATGGTTATTTTGAGGAATCCTATACAGAATGTTCATCTGCCCAAAACAACACCCTGTGCAAAATTTCACAATCGGACCTAAAATAGGGTGATGCAAAGCGATTGAATTTTGGTCTTTAAAAATCCAAAAATTAACCTCAACTCAGTTGGCTGCAGGAAATTTTGGATTTCGAAATTTTGTTTTGGTGCCATATGGCTTCAAAATGCACGAAACATCGAGATCTGATATCATCTGAAAAAAAATTCACGATTTTCATGATTTTTCGAATTTCTCAAGGTCAAACTTCGACCGCTTTGCACCACCTCGTTTTATGTCCGATCTAGCTAATATTTTGCACGGGGTGTTTTTACGGGTAGGTGAAAATTTGTGTAGGTTTTTTTTTTTAATTTTCTGGTTACTGTTTTCCCATATAAGTGATTGGCACCTTAATATATTTTTTTTCTGTGTGGATTCATCACTATGACCAGAAATTAGATCTATTGTGATATTGCCCAGGTGTTTTCTGTACCCCGCACTTCATATTATTGGCAGTATCACCATTGAAGTAAGTGATACGCTTAACATTCATATCCGTGCTTTTGTGTAAGTTTTACTTTTCCGTTTCAAGCTTACTACTCTTCTATACCGATCCTCTGTCTATCCTAACAATATCACTTAATTACAATTCCTTGGAGAGAACTTTCATACGTTACTCAAACCAGTTTTATTATAATAGGGACTTATTTTTGTTAGAAGGAGAGTCAACAGGAATACTGTAGAATTCAGATTGAAGGAAGGGTATGTGGTGGGGAGCCTGAGTATAAATCCATGCTCAAGACCAGAGTTGCCGTTTCGAAATCTGTGTTTTGACGACAAAAATCTGTGAAAATCTGTGACCAGAGAAAAAAAATCTGTGATCATATCTGGGGTATGATTATTTGTTTAAAAACAAAACGAGATTGATTGAAATGCTTTATATTAACATTAAATTTTCCTCCACTCGATTGAATTAACTATTTAGCTTTTAAAATTGCATTGGAACAGTCAACTTGTTCCTCAACGAAGTGTTTTGCAGGTTGGCATTGAGACCAGATAAGCTACATATCAGAGAAAGTGGCCATGATTTAGTCAGAAGAAACTCTTCCATACGTTTGATACGGTAAACGTCAAAATATCGTAAATTCAATCATAATGAGGTGGTTCAATCAGGTCACCTCTCTGCACACTTCATTGAGTTAACTACGCAGCATATATCGCGAAAAACTAGCATTCCTAGATGGAATCGATAAAAAGGCAAATGTCGGAGGTGTAAACGAATTCGAAGTTTGCGAAAAGAATGACTCCGGATAGTCGAACTATTTTCAACGGATGGTTATTCGAGCTTCCGGAAAATCGTACCTTCGAATTAATGAGTTTGACCTGTAGAAAAAATGTAGGTAATTTGTTATTTCCGGCATTTATGGGAAAAATCTGTGATTTTCCAAAAATATCTGTCATCTGTGATCACAGATTCTGTGATTTGAAAAAGGAAAAATATCTGTGATTTTACAGAAAAATCTGTGAAAATGGCAACTCTGCTCAAGACTTTTGACAACCAAATGGCCTGATTCTACTAAGATTCGAACCCAGGACCATCCGCTTACCAAAGCGGACTCTGTAACCTTGCGGCTAGGGAGCTCCTCCGGCACCTCCGAAAAAAAAGTAAGAAACATTATAAATAATAATTAATCAGAAAAGTTTGAAAAACTAATTATGTTTTTCATAAAACATTCAAAGATTAGCCGGACCTTGATGGCTGTCCGATCACGGAGAAATGAGAAGCAAAGTTAAAACATTTGAGAAAAAAATTAAAGCTAGAACGTTTGGTTTGATTGGTTAATGTCTTCATCAAAGTTATAAACAGTAATTTTGCCCTGCCAGAAAAAATATACACCGTGAGACAAAAAGATCTATTTTTAGGAAAAAAAGCACAAATCTATTATTATAAATTAAATATCCTAAAAAACTCAGTATTTATAAATCTATTCTACATAAAATTTACACATTATAAGCTAACCAAAGTTAGTTAACAGAACATGCAGCAATAAAAAAAAGTATCCAAGACTCGACTGCATAGTCGACGTAGGACTACAATAGTTTTATATTTCCTTTTGAGGCTCTGCTTGATTTGAGCTCGTTTTACTTTTGGCAGGGTTCAATTTTGGCTCACATGTGCCAAAAACGAGCGATTATGTTTAATCACGTTTTTCAAGTTTTCCTTATTTTTTTAACCAATCCTCCAAAAGAAAGGTATTTTGGTTCTTTATGTTGCTGAAGAGGATAGAATCGTTAAAACAGTTCCTGAGAAATGACCGGATTATGTTCCGATGATATGATGATCATGATCAAAGCAGCCTCTAATTACTCGGATGGTAAAATCAGTATTTAGGTCGTCATCCTAATTTTATCGAGCGACTCCTCAAACGACTTGGAACTAAAACTAGTTTATTGGTGGCCATATCCACTGTTAATGTCGTCTTTGGCCGTTTAAAAAAGTAAAAAAGTCATGAAAAGAGAACCGTTCGATTTTGGCAACAGAGAAAATTCTGGCGTGTTTCCAAAATCGAACAGGGTATGTATTTTCATTATAAATTTGCAGCACACTATTTTGGAAAAAAAAATTTAACATTGATGAATACCTTTCAGTATAATACATATAGAATTTTATGAACATGTTAACATTCAATTCTGGTCAATTCAAACAGTTTATCAGTAAACAGAATCAGAAAAAAATGAATCAGTTTCAAGATACCAAAAAACAACGAAGATGCCATATTAGAAAGTTATGTGTCTGTTATCTTCAAAAATAAACCGGGCTAGAATGATTATTGTTCGCATAGTATTTTTCAATTACAAGTAACGTTATGGAAACTAATATTATCTTGAAGATGACAATGTGAAAAATGTTTTAATTGAAAAATAGAAATACAAATGTGGGAACTCTAATATCAAAATGAAATGAAATGGGTTTTCCTCTATACTGCCACCGCGAGATGCAAATAGGATTGTCATATTGAACTAAATTCATTTAACTAGCAAAAACTGTCCGGACAGTAAAAAACCAGATCGTTCTACTTATTCAAGACTGCTCAGCCGAAATTATAACCAACCATCGTACAATTCGTGCATTTTTACCATTTGTTCATCTACTATATAAAAATGGAATTCCGTAACGCTTGATCTTATTGATATTATTCCCTCAGTCTCTGTGGTGTACAGTAATCATCATCATTTTGAATCGTTCTAAATCAAAAATAATAAGCGGTGACATGTAGGTTTTTTAACATGAAAATGTTCGCTGTATTCAGGAAAGACATTAGTTATAAAAAATAGTTATCTAATTACTAAAACTTGAGATATTATTCACAAAACTACATAAAACATGCAAAATTATGACTTTCTGTGCTAAAATTGCCTCTAAATCAAAATTCAAAGCGATGACATATGATTCTTTTTTCACTAAAATGTTTGTTAATGTTCAGGGAAGACATTCGAGGAAAAATAATTAGTATCCGATCACTAAAACTTAAGATATTATTCACAAAACTACGTAAAACATGCAAAATTATGACTTTTTATACTTAATTCGTCTCCAAATCAAAATTCAAAGCGATGACATGTGATTCTTTTTTCATTAAAATGTTCGTTGATATTTAAGAAAGATATTTGAGAAAAAATAATAGGTATCTAATCACTAAAACTTGAGATATTATTCGCGAAACTACGTAAAACACGCAAAATTATGACTTTCTGTGCTATATTTGCCTCTAAATCAAAATTCAAAGCGTTGACATATGATTTTTTATACTGAAATGTTTGTTAACGTTCAGAAAAGACATGTGAGGAAAAATAATTAGTATCTGGTTACTAAAACTTGAGATTTTATTCACAAAACTACGTAAAACAAGCAAAAATATGCTGAATTTGCCTCTAAATCAAAATTTCAAGCGATGACATGTGATTTTTTTTACATTAAAATGTTTGTAAACGTTCAGGAAAGACATTTGAAGGAAAGTAACAAGTATCTGTTTATTTAAACTTGAGATTTTATTCACAAAACTACGTAAAACTTGCAAAATTATGACTTTTTATGCTGAATTTGCCTCTAAAACAAAATTTAAAGCCATGACATGTGATTCTTTTTTCATTAAAACGTTTTTTAATGTTCAGGAAAGACATTTGAGGAAAAATAAATAGTATATGATTACTAATACTTGAGATATTATTCACAAAACTACGTGAAACATGCAAAATTATGACTTTTTATGCTGAATTTGCCTCTAAATCAAAATTTGAAGCGATGACATGTGATTTTTTTTTACATTAAAATGTTTGTTAACGTTCAGGAAAGACATTTGAAGAAAAGTAACAAGTATCTGTTTACTAAAACTTGAGATTTTATTCACTTTTATTCACATTTTAAAACTTAAGATATTATTCACGAAACTACCGAAAACACGCAAAATTATGGCTTTCTGTGCTAAATTTGCCTCTAAATCAAAATTCAAAGCGTTGACATATGATTTTTTTTTCACTAAAATGTTTGTTAACGTTCAGGAAAGACATTTGTGGAAAAATTAAATGTATATGATTACTAAAACTTGAGATATTATTCACAAAACTGCGTGAAACATGCAAAATTATGACTTTTTATGCTGGATTTGCCTCTAAATCAAAATTCAAAGCGATGACATGTGATTCTTTGGTGAGACGATTGATCGCGTAAATGAATTAAAGTTTCTTGTGTAGAGAGTGATGGGGAAGTAATTGGGATAACATTGAATTAATAACAACATTGGGAAATGCGGCCAATTCCAATGTTAGTCTTGATCTCATATTTCGATTCGACATTCAATTTAGCCGACATAGGCATGCTTTTGAATCATTTGTCAAAATAAATAACCGGCTGCCCAGTAAGAATTGTCAGGCCGATGGACCAATTCGCGTCCGATTCTCCGATAGATCGGTCCTACAACGGGTCGACATTTCGCTCAACCTCGGTCCAATGTCGTGCTCAAATGCAACAAAAATGTCGGAGATGTCGGACCAGGGTTCATTCGCTCCTAGGGGTTCATTCGGCTTCGTGCGTCGCGGGCGAGAGGGAAGTTTAGTTGTGTTTGTTTTGAAGCAAGTCCGGTGCGGCTGGCATGCGGACTTGGTCAAAACAAACACAACCAAACTTCTCCTGCCGCAACGAGATCACGATGGCGGGGTGTGCGATTCAAACCTCATTGTATGCGACGCAGCAACGGCGGTGTGCAGGTTGTTTTGTTTTGATTATTTTGATAGCGCGGTTTAGGATTAGAGCGCTTCATTTATTTTAGGATGGTGCATGATTAATTATTTTTATTCACTATATAAAAATGGATTTACGTAACGCAGATTTCATTGATATTATTCCCGCCGTTACTGAGGTGCACAATAAGCACCATCATTTTAAATCGTTTTAAATCAAGAAAGTGAGCGGTGACATGTACATTTTATTGCAAGAAAATATTCGTAGAGTTCGAAGCAATATATTTGTGAAACATTTAGGGTTTCTTAATACATAATTGATATTATTCACATAATGTAAAACGTGGCGACGGGGCTGTGCAATTTATACCTAGTGGTGTGCGATGTAGTAACGGCGGTGTGCAGGTTGCTTTGTTTTGATTATTTTGATAGCGCAGTATTAGATTAGAGTGCTTCATTTATAGGATGGATCATGATTAATAATTTTTATCTACTACATAAAAATTAAATCCCTTAACGCAGATCTTATTTATATTATTCTCACCGTCCCTGAGGTGCACAATAACCACCATCATTTTAAATCGTTCTAAATCAAAAAAGTAAGCGGTGACATGTACGCTTTATTGCAAGAAAATATTTGTAGAGTTCGAAGCAATATATTTATGAAACATATAGGGTTTCTTAATAATAAAAATTGTGATATCGTTCACATAACGTAAAACGTGGTGGCGGGGCTGTGCGATTCAAACCTCATTGTGTGCGATGCGGCAACGGCGATGTGCAGGTTGCTTTGTTTTGATTATTTTGATAGCGCAGTTTTGGATTAGAGCGCTTAATTTATAGGATGGTGCATGATCAATTATTTTTATCCACTATATAAAAATGGATTTACGTAACGCAGATTTCATTGATATTATTCCCGCCGTTACCGAGGTGCACAATTAGCACCATCATTTTAAATCGTTTTAAATCAAAAAAGTAAGCGGTTACATGTATGTTTTATTGCAAGAAAATATTCGTAGAGTTCGAAGCAATATATTTGTGAAACATTTAGGGTTTCTAAATAATAAAACCTGTGATATCATTCACATAATGTAAAACGTGGCGGCGGGGCTGTGCGATTTATACTTAGCGGTGTACACTTGTACAGGTAGCTTTGTTTTGATTATTTTGATAACGCAGTATTGAATTAACGCGCTTCATTTATACGATGATTCATGATTAATTATTTTTATCTACTATATTAAAATGGAATTAAGTAACGCAGATCTTATTGATATTATTCCCGCCGTTTTTGTGGTGCACAATAATTACTATCATTTTAAATCGTTTTAAATCATAAAAGTAAGCGGTGACATGCACGTTTCGTTGCAAGAAAATATTCGTAGAGTTCGAAGCAATATAGTTGTAAAGCATTAAGGGTTTCTTAATAATTAAAATTGTGATATCATTCACATAACGCAAAACGTGGCAGCAGGGCTGTGTGATTTATACCTCGTGGTGTGCGATGCAGCAACGGCAGTGTGCAGGTTGCTCTGTTTTGATTATTTTGATAACGCAGTATTGGATTAGAGCGCTCCATTAATAGGTTCACCGATGGTTCATGATTAGTTATTTTTATTCACTACATAAAAATGGAATTATGTAACACAGATCTTATTGATATTATTCCTGCCGTTTCTAAGGTATACAACAAGCACCATGATTTTAAATCGTTCTAACTCAAAAACAAGCGGTGACATGTAAATTTTATCACAAGAAAATATTCGTAGAGGTCGAAGCAATAAATTTGTGAAACAGTTAGGGTTTTTTAATAATAAAAATTGTGATATCATTCACATAACGTAAAACATAAATAAAACCTGACATTTTTTTTCGTTCAACCTTCAACGTTCAGCCTATAATTCGAAATTCAAAGCGATGGCATGTGTTTTTTAGATCGATATTCAGACGAGACATTTGAGGAGAAACAACAGGTACCTGATTACTAAAAATTGAGATATTATTCACTACATAAAACATGCGTAATTCGCCTCTAACTCGAAATTCAAAGCGATGACATATAGTGATTTTTCTACATTAAAATGTTCGGTAATGCTAAGGAATGGAATTTGAGAATATCTGACAAATGAAGAAAATATGGAAATATGTATATTGCAAATAATTTAATCTGAAAAATAAAAAGTGATATATCATTCATATAACTGCGTAGACATGACAGACATTTTTAATCACATCAAATCGTTTGATTCGAATGTGCACGCGAAGTGATGTTTTTGAATATCCATATTTCAGGTTTTACCGTTTTTTCAGGTTTTTTTTACCGATTTTTTTACCGATCAGGTTTTTTTCGCATTTTTTCACGAATTTTTTTTTACGCAGATTTTCGAATTAAGGCGGTTTTTTACGCTAATGCGACATGATGCGCATTGTGCATAAGTTAAAAAAATCTAACGTCGCAAGTCATTGTTTTTGGTTTTCAGCTGGAACGGTATAATATATGACAAATAAATGAGTGCCGCACATCTCAGACACATGAAGCTATTTTCATCAAATACGTAACTACAAACATTGTAGTAATCGTGACTGATCTTGCAGATTATTAGACCTAAACTTAAGAATGATAGAAAACACCCCCAAATGGTCATCCCATATCAATTCCAGCTGCCATATTTAATTTTGTAATGGTATTTTCCGGTTTCTGGCGAACAGCTCTTGGTGGTCAAATACAATACAATCTTAGTATTTTCAGACAAGATTATGCTCAGAGGCCAGAAATCATTCCCAATAGCAATTTCGAACTCCAAGATGACGAATCCGGTATCATGTCGTTTTGTTGGGTGTAGACGGAGGGGAACGGGACTAGACTGGGGCATGGATGGATTTTAGGAAAACGTATATAAGGGTCATGCAGGGTATGTCACGGCTCGCCAAGACATCACGAACAGGTACAGCTGGCCGTCTACCTCCGGCCTCAAGGGAAGCTACTGATTTAGACCTGGCGTCACGGTGGACAGGGCATGACCAAACAACGTGCTCTATGTCGTGATAACCTTCACCACAGGCACAGATACCACTTTCCCCGAGCCCAATACGACGGAGATGCGCATCAAATTTATAGTGATTGGACATAAGCCGAGACATCACGCAAATGAAATCTCGACCTACATCCAACCCCTTGAACCACGGGTTCGTCGATACTTCGGGTATAATGGAATGTAACCACCTTCCCAGTTCCCCTCTGGTCCAAGAATTTTACCAACTGATGATCGTATTCTGACGCACAAATGCAAAAAATTCATTAGAAGCAATTGGTCTTTCATGAATTTCACCGTTTGTTGCGCCCACCTTAGCCAAAGAGTCCGCTTTCTCATTGCCCGGTATCGAGCAGTGAGAAGGGACCCACACTAAGGTAATCTGAGAAGATTTTTCGGATAAAGCACTCAGATGTTTCCGTATTTTCCCCAGGAAATACGGAGAGTGCTTAACATCTTTCATCGATCGGAGAGCCTTAATGGAACTGAGACTGTCCGTAAAGATGAAATAATGGTCCGTGGGCATTTTTTCGATAATCCCTAGGGTGTACTGAATTGCAGCTAATTCTGCGACGTAAACAGAAGCAGGATTACCGAGCTTATGGGAGACGGTTAAATTGTTATTGAAGATACCGAAGCCAGTGGACCCATCGATAAGTGATCCGTCAGTGTAGAACATATTGTCACAGATGATGTTTCGATATTTATTAGAAAAAATTTTGGGGATCTGCTCCACGCGTAAATGATCCGGGATTCCACGGGTTTCGTCTATCATGGATGTATCGAAAAACACAGTAGAATCAGAAGTATTCAATAAGTTGACACGATTTGGAATATTCGGAGAAGGATTGATATTTTGGGACATGTGATTGAAATACAATGTCATAAAACGGGTTTGAGAATTAAGTTCGATTAGCCTTTCAAAATTTTCAATCACAGGACGGTTCTTGACCTCACATTTGATTAGAATACGAGAAGACAGGCTCCAGAAGCGGGTTTTCAAAGGTAGAACTCCAGCTAAGACCTCCAAACTCATCGTATGGGTCGATTGCATGCAACCTAAAGCGATACGCAAACAACGATATTGTATTCGCTCCAGTTTGATCAAATGTGTGTTTGCTGCGGAGCGGAAGCAGAAACACCCGTACTCAATAACAGACAATATCGTTGTTTGGTAAAGTCTTATAAGGTCTCCTGGATGGGCTCCCCACCATTGTCCGGTTATTGTGCGAAGAAAATTCACTCTTTGTTGTCATTTTTGCATCAGATACCTCACGTGGCAACCCCAGGTGCCTTTAGAGTCGAACCAGACACCAAGATATTTGTGTACCAAAACCTGAGAAATCGTTTTACCCATTAATTGTGTTTGAAGCTGAGCAGGTTCATGCTTTCTTGAAAAAACTACTATCTCAGTCTTCTCCGGAGAGGATTCGATACCTAGCTGTAAAGCCCAAGCGGACAAATTGTCCAAGGTATCTTGCAATGGTCCTTGCAAATCGGCAGCTTTGGCTCCTGTAACAGAGATTACACTGTCGTCTGCAAGTTGTCTTATCGTGCATGAATTTGCCAGACATTCGTCGATGTCATTTACATAACAATTGTAAAGAAGGGGGCTTAAACATGAGCCCTGGGGAAGACCCATGTAGCTAATTCGAAAAGTTGCCAAATCGCCATGCGTAAAATGCATATGCTTTTCGGACAACAAATTGTGCAAAAAATTGTTCAAAATTGGAGAAAATCCTTGTCGGTGAAGTTTACCCGAAAGAATGTCAATAGAAACGGAATCAAAAGCCCCCTTAATGTCCAAGAACGCAGACGCCATTTGTTCTTTGCGAGCATACGCCAGCTGAATATCTGTTGAAAGCAACGCAAGACAATCATTCGTCCCTTTGGCACGACGGAAGCCAAACTGAGTATCTGATAGTAGACCATTTGATTCGACCCAATGGTCTAAACGACGGAGTATCATTTTTTCCATCAATTTCCGGATACAGGATAGCATTGCAATCGGCCTATAAGAGTTGTGATCAGAAGCTGGTTTCCCTGGTTTTTGGATGGCGATCACCTTCACTTGCCTCCAATCCTGCGGTACAATGTTTTGCTCCAGGAACTTATTGAACAAGTTCAACAAGCGCCTCTTGGCATTGCCGGGTAGATTCTTCAACAAGTTGAATTTGATTCTATCTAACCCAGGCGCGTTATTGTTACAGGACAGGAGGGCAACTGAAAATTCTGTTATCGTAACAGGTGATTATATCGCGTCGTGGCCCGGAGACGCATCGCGAACAAAGTTTTGCGCAGGAACACAGTCCGGACATACTTTCCTGGCAAAATCAAATATCCACCGACTTGAAGACTCCTCGCTTTCGTTGACCGTTACGCGATTCCGCATTTTTCGGGCTGTGTTCCAAAGAGTGCTCATCGATGTCTCTCTCGACGTCTCGTTCACGAACCGACGCCAATATCCACGTTTCTTTGCTTTAGCCAGGCTTTTAGGCTTGGTATTAAGCTCCGAGTACCGTATATAGTCGCCGGGTATACCTCCCTTCTGGAAGGCCAAAAACGCGTCGGATCTTTGCGTGTAGACATCGGAGCACTCTTTGTCCCACCACGGAGTTGGAGGCCGCTTTTTGATCGTAACGCCGGGATATTTCTTCGTTTGGGCTTGCAACGCGGTGTCGAGAATCAAGCCCGCGAGGAGGTTGTATTCTTTAAGTGGTGGATGATGTTGAATCGACTCGACCGCTTTTGAAATCATTTCCTCGTATAACTTCCAATCGATATTCCGTGTGAGGTCATACGGAATGTCAATTGGTCGCATGCGAGTTGAACCGTTAGTAATTGAAATAAGAATAGGCAGATGGTCGCTACCGTGAGGATCGAGGATTACCTTCCATGTGCAATCCAACCGTAGCGACGTCGAACATAAGGATAGATCCAAAGCGCTTGGGCGCGCTGGAGGTTTCGGGATACGTGTCATTTCACCGTTGTTCAAAATTGTCATGTCGAAGTCATCGCAAAGGTTATAGATTAAAGAGGAGCGGTTATCATTGTAGGGGGAACCCCAAGCCACACCATGAGAGTTGAAGTCTCCCAAAATCAAACGTGGCGAGGGAAGAAGTTCTATTAAATCAAAGAGCAACCGTTGCCCAACCTGTGATCTGGGAGGAATATATATTGAGGCAATACAAAGCTCTTTACCTTGTATTGTCATTTGACATGCGACAACTTCGATGCCTGGAATCGAGGGGAGGTTAATACGATAGAAAGAATAGCACTTTTTAATCCCTAAAAGTACTCCTCCATATGGGGTGTCTCGATCAAGGCGAATAATATTAAAATCATGGAAGTTGAGATCAATATTTGAAGTAAGCCAAGTTTCACAAAGGGAAAATGCATCGCATTTGTTTTTATTTATCAAAACTTTAAACGAATCAATTTTTGGTAAAATACTCCAACAATTCCACTGTAAGACAGAGATAGAATCCTTCAGATTAGCAGATGAATTAGGCATCAAAGGATACGATCGCTGCAAGGAGGGACCATTGAGCAGTCAACTGCTTCAAAAGTGTTCTAACTGTTGGGAGGAATGCTGTAAGAAAAACTTTTATTGGATCGGGTACATTAAAAGTTTCAAAAATCCAGTCCACAATGTCAGAAAATTTCACCAGTCCAGCATTTGATTTTTCAACTGGATGTGCAAAAGGAACAACTGGGGTTTTAGATGTTCCAGGAAGTGCTGGGAACTCCTTCTGGGACTTTAAATTTGCAAGCCCAGGAGGAGTTTGCTTCGGTTTTTCCGCAGCACTTTTGGGTTTGTTTGTACCATTCATTTCACTTTGGGAAATCTTTGGACCTTTTCGGGGAAGTTTAGGAGAGAAAATATTTTTCCGCACATGTCGAGAGCTCATGCAGATTTTCCCCGCAGTGAATACACTTTTCAGCGTTAACACTGCAAGAATCTTCCGCATGAGACTCCCCACACTTGCCACAACGTGCCTTATTGCAGCAGTAGGCGGCTGTATGGCCTAACTGCTTGCAATTCAGGCAGTTCATGACGCGGGGTACGTAGAGCCTCACAGGGAGACGAACCCGGAGGATCGAGATGTGGCTTGGTAGTGCAGACCCGGCGAACGTAACTCGAAACGAGTCTGAAGAAGTGTAAACTTTTTTACCACCGACGAGCGATACCGACCGCAATTGCTTGCAGTCGAGCACCTTCACATCGGGACATGTGCTGTTCTTGAAGCACCCTTTAGCACTTTTCAATATACACTCCACGGAAAGACTCGAATCGGTCACGACACCGTCGATCTCCACATCTCTAGCGGGTACATAGACACGATATTCCCGTGTAAAGAGCTCGGAGCAAGCTATATCTTTGGCCTCTTTAAGGTCATTGACCACGACACGGAGCTTGTTCGGCCTGATTTTAGAAATCTCAGTCACAGCTTTATAGTGTGACGTCAGGTCTTCCGAAATCTGTAATATGTTCAATGATTTCGATTTCGGCCCTGCTTTAGGCCTGAGGTAAACTGCCACTAGAAGCGTCGATCGGTCTGGATACAACCTGACACGTGAGGGAGCTGAAGAATTAACAGTAGAAGGAGGGGCAGGAGGGACAGGGTCGGGGGGACTCGAGGATGGAGGTGCGGGAGGTGGGGGATCTACATCCATCGCGCTTAAACTAGCGCGCCGATGGGACAGACAAGAAGCACGTACCTTCCTTTCCTTTTTTCCTTCGTGTTGGATAAACGTCCACAGGAGTACACTGCACTCACCACCAATTCGTTCGACAGCAGGCAGCTACAAAGCGACACAGTTACACAAAGGCACTTGACCTTGAATGCGAAACAGCAATCTAAACAAAAGACACCGGGCCCGGTCAAAGAATGCCAGCACTTGTGCACACGTTTTGAATTTTATCGGAGCGAATTCGAAACACAACCGATGCTGCTGCGTGTTCGGCACAGAATGAAAAGTGGAACCCTTGTTACAGTTCACTAGCTTCTAACTGTTTTTTTTTTTTGCTTACCAGCTTTGGATCGTTACTTGGGTCTCCTGTAAAAACTCAATCGGGCGAACTTTCAACCCACCTATACCATTACCATCACTGAGCGAAATTCACAAAACGTATACTATGGAGCGTAAGCAAGTCCAAAGGACAATTGATTTAACAAAGAACAGCTTGAAAATTACGAGACCATACAAAATTTTTATTAAAATTACTTTTAGCGGGAAGGAAGAGTTAGTAGGGACTCAATTTACTTGCGCATATTTTTGCACGTTTAAACGTCCGTCGGGCACTCCGCTCACGAGGAGGGGGGGGGGGGGTTAGATGCTGGTTGGGTGGCTGCTTTGCTTCCTTGGAGATGCGGTGGTTTCGCTGGTCGGATTCAGTCTTCTGGCCAGCTGGGCGTTGTAGTATCAGACAAGGCGGCCTCGGTGGTCACCGGTGGGGCGTCACAAGGGTAGCACCGGCTTGTTGATCGATGGACAATCGGCTGGTGGGTAACCCCGAAGGTGTCACTGTTGCACTATGGATGGCTTTAACTGGCTTCAACTCGCCTTTCACTACGGCCGCGGCTTTCAACGCCGCGCAAAAACTAGCGTAATTTTTCTAGAACAATTTAATAATTTGACCTAATCTACGACTTGTTTTCACTAAAATTTAAATTTTATATGCATGCAAGATACAACAAAATTGTTCAAATAAATAATTAATATAAACAAACAATCGAATTAATTTATATACAACAAATAAGCAAAATGGCACCAAACGAGGCCATTAAACAAAACTCAAATATAACGATGGAGTATGTATATGCCTAATTTTTGCTTAGACATTTACTGACAATTATTTATACGTGTAAACAAACAACAGGCATCGTCAAACACAAATTGTGAACCTGGCACTGCGGTTTGCTAACACTAAAATAATCTAAACATATAAAAATGCAGCTCTGTCTGTCTGTCTGTCTGATTCATATAGGCTTGGAAACTACCGAACCGATCGGCGTGAAATCTACTATATAAAAATGGAATTCCGTAACGCTTGATCTTATTGATATTATTCCCTCAGTCTCTGTGGTGTACAGTAATCATCATCATTTTGAATCGTTCTAAATCAAAAATAATAAGCGGTGACATGTAGGTTTTTTAACATGAAAATGTTCGCTGTATTCAGGAAAGACATTAGTTATAAAAAATAGTTATCTAATTACTAAAACTTGAGATATTATTCACAAAACTACATAAAACATGCAAAATTATGACTTTCTGTGCTAAAATTGCCTCTAAATCAAAATTCAAAGCGATGACATATGATTCTTTTTTCACTAAAATGTTTGTTAATGTTCAGGGAAGACATTCGAGGAAAAATAATTAGTATCCGATCACTAAAACTTAAGATATTATTCACAAAACTACGTAAAACATGCAAAATTATGACTTTTTATACTTAATTCGTCTCCAAATCAAAATTCAAAGCGATGACATGTGATTCTTTTTTCATTAAAATGTTCGTTGATATTTAAGAAAGATATTTGAGAAAAAATAATAGGTATCTAATCACTAAAACTTGAGATATTATTCGCGAAACTACGTAAAACACGCAAAATTATGACTTTCTGTGCTATATTTGCCTCTAAATCAAAATTCAAAGCGTTGACATATGATTTTTTATACTGAAATGTTTGTTAACGTTCAGAAAAGACATGTGAGGAAAAATAATTAGTATCTGGTTACTAAAACTTGAGATTTTATTCACAAAACTACGTAAAACAAGCAAAAATATGCTGAATTTGCCTCTAAATCAAAATTTCAAGCGATGACATGTGATTTTTTTTACATTAAAATGTTTGTAAACGTTCAGGAAAGACATTTGAAGGAAAGTAACAAGTATCTGTTTATTTAAACTTGAGATTTTATTCACAAAACTACGTAAAACTTGCAAAATTATGACTTTTTATGCTGAATTTGCCTCTAAAACAAAATTTAAAGCCATGACATGTGATTCTTTTTTCATTAAAACGTTTTTTAATGTTCAGGAAAGACATTTGAGGAAAAATAAATAGTATATGATTACTAATACTTGAGATATTATTCACAAAACTACGTGAAACATGCAAAATTATGACTTTTTATGCTGAATTTGCCTCTAAATCAAAATTTGAAGCGATGACATGTGATTTTTTTTTTACATTAAAATGTTTGTTAACGTTCAGGAAAGACATTTGAAGAAAAGTAACAAGTATCTGTTTACTAAAACTTGAGATTTTATTCACTTTTATTCACATTTTAAAACTTAAGATATTATTCACGAAACTACCGAAAACACGCAAAATTATGGCTTTCTGTGCTAAATTTGCCTCTAAATCAAAATTCAAAGCGTTGACATATGATTTTTTTTCACTAAAATGTTTGTTAACGTTCAGGAAAGACATTTGTGGAAAAATTAAATGTATATGATTACTAAAACTTGAGATATTATTCACAAAACTGCGTGAAACATGCAAAATTATGACTTTTTATGCTGGATTTGCCTCTAAATCAAAATTCAAAGCGATGACATGTGATTCTTTGGTGAGACGATTGATCGCGTAAATGAATTAAAGTATCTTGTGTAGAGAGTGATGGGGAAGTAATTGGGATAACATTGAATTAATAACAACATTGGGAAATGCGGCCAATTCCAATGTTAGTCTTGATCTCATATTTCGATTCGACATTCAATTTAGCCGACATAGGCATGCTTTTGAATCATTTGTCAAAATAAATAACCGGCTGCCCAGTAAGAATTGTCAGGCCGATGGACCAATTCGCGTCCGATTCTCCGATAGATCGGTCCTACAACGGGTCGACATTTCGCTCAACCTCGGTCCAATGTCGTGCTCAAATGCAACAAAAATGTCGGAGATGTCGGACCAGGGTTCATTCGCTCCTAGGGGTTCATTCGGCTTCGTGCGTCGCGGGCGAGAGGGAAGTTTAGTTGTGTTTGTTTTGAAGCAAGTCCGGTGCGGCTGGCATGCGGACTTGGTCAAAACAAACACAACCAAACTTCTCCTGCCGCAACGAGATCACGATGGCGGGGTGTGCGATTCAAACCTCATTGTATGCGACGCAGCAACGGCGGTGTGCAGGTTGTTTTGTTTTGATTATTTTGATAGCGCGGTTTAGGATTAGAGCGCTTCATTTATTTTAGGATGGTGCATGATTAATTATTTTTATTCACTATATAAAAATGGATTTACGTAACGCAGATTTCATTGATATTATTCCCGCCGTTACTGAGGTGCACAATAAGCACCATCATTTTAAATCGTTTTAAATCAAGAAAGTGAGCGGTGACATGTACATTTTATTGCAAGAAAATATTCGTAGAGTTCGAAGCAATATATTTGTGAAACATTTAGGGTTTCTTAATACATAATTGATATTATTCACATAATGTAAAACGTGGCGACGGGGCTGTGCAATTTATACCTAGTGGTGTGCGATGTAGTAACGGCGGTGTGCAGGTTGCTTTGTTTTGATTATTTTGATAGCGCAGTATTAGATTAGAGTGCTTCATTTATAGGATGGATCATGATTAATAATTTTTATCTACTACATAAAAATTAAATCCCTTAACGCAGATCTTATTTATATTATTCTCACCGTCCCTGAGGTGCACAATAACCACCATCATTTTAAATCGTTCTAAATCAAAAAAGTAAGCGGTGACATGTACGCTTTATTGCAAGAAAATATTTGTAGAGTTCGAAGCAATATATTTATGAAACATATAGGGTTTCTTAATAATAAAAATTGTGATATCGTTCACATAACGTAAAACGTGGTGGCGGGGCTGTGCGATTCAAACCTCATTGTGTGCGATGCGGCAACGGCGATGTGCAGGTTGCTTTGTTTTGATTATTTTGATTGCGCAGTTTTGGATTAGAGCGCTTAATTTATAGGATGGTGCATGATCAATTATTTTTATCCACTATATAAAAATGGATTTACGTAACGCAGATTTCATTGATATTATTCCCGCCGTTACCGAGGTGCACAATTAGCACCATCATTTTAAATCGTTTTAAATCAAAAAAGTAAGCGGTTACATGTATGTTTTATTGCAAGAAAATATTCGTAGAGTTCGAAGCAATATATTTGTGAAACATTTAGGGTTTCTAAATAATAAAACCTGTGATATCATTCACATAATGTAAAACGTGGCGGCGGGGCTGTGCGATTTATACTTAGCGGTGTACACTTGTACAGGTAGCTTTGTTTTGATTATTTTGATAACGCAGTATTGAATTAACGCGCTTCATTTATACGATGATTCATGATTAATTATTTTTATCTACTATATTAAAATGGAATTAAGTAACGCAGATCTTATTGATATTATTCCCGCCGTTTTTGTGGTGCACAATAATTACTATCATTTTAAATCGTTTTAAATCATAAAAGTAAGCGGTGACATGCACGTTTCGTTGCAAGAAAATATTCGTAGAGTTCGAAGCAATATAGTTGTAAAGCATTAAGGGTTTCTTAATAATTAAAATTGTGATATCATTCACATAACGCAAAACGTGGCAGCAGGGCTGTGTGATTTATACCTCGTGGTGTGCGATGCAGCAACGGCAGTGTGCAGGTTGCTCTGTTTTGATTATTTTGACAACGCAGTATTGGATTAGAGCGCTCCATTAATAGGTTCACCGATGGTTCATGATTAGTTATTTTTATTCACTACATAAAAATGGAATTATGTAACACAGATCTTATTGATATTATTCCCGCCGTTTCTAAGGTATACAACAAGCACCATGATTTTAAATCGTTCTAACTCAAAAACAAGCGGTGACATGTAAATTTTATCACAAGAAAATATTCGTAGAGGTCGAAGCAATAAATTTGTGAAACAGTTAGGGTTTTTTAATAATAAAAATTGTGATATCATTCACATAACGTAAAACATAAATAAAACCTGACATTTTTTTTCGTTCAACCTTCAACGTTCAGCCTATAATTCGAAATTCAAAGCGATGGCATGTGTTTTTTAGATCGATATTCAGACGAGACATTTGAGGAGAAACAACAGGTACCTGATTACTAAAAATTGAGATATTATTCACTACATAAAACATGCGTAATTCGCCTCTAACTCGAAATTCAAAGCGATGACATATAGTGATTTTTCTACATTAAAATGTTCGGTAATGCTAAGGAATGGAATTTGAGAATATCTGACAAATGAAGAAAATATGGAAATATGTATATTGCAAATAATTTAATCTGAAAAATAAAAAGTGATATATCATTCATATAACTGCGTAGACATGACAGACATTTTTAATCACATCAAATCGTTTGATTCGAATGTGCACGCGAAGTGATGTTTTTGAATATCCATATTTCAGGTTTTACCGTTTTTTCAGGTTTTTTTTACCGATTTTTTTACCGATCAGGTTTTTTTCGCATTTTTTCACGAATTTTTTTTTACGCAGATTTTCGAATTAAGGCGGTTTTTTACGCTAATGCGACATGATGCGCATTGTGCATAAGTTAAAAAAATCTAACGTCGCAAGTCATTGTTTTTGGTTTTCAGCTGGAACGGTATAATATATGACAAATAAATGAGTGCCGCACATCTCAGACACATGAAGCTATTTTCATCAAATACGTAACTACAAACATTGTAGTAATCGTGACTGATCTTGCAGATTATTAGACCTAAACTTAAGAATGATAGAAAACACCCCCAAATGGTCATCCCATATCAATTCCAGCTGCCATATTTAATTTTGTAATGGTATTTTCCGGTTTCTGGCGAACAGCTCTTGGTGGTCAAATACAATACAATCTTAGTATTTTCAGACAAGATTATGCTCAGAGGCCAGAAATCATTCCCAATAGCAATTTCGAACTCCAAGATGACGAATCCGGTATCATGTCGTTTTGTTGGGTGTAGACGGAGGGGAACGGGACTAGACTGGGGCATGGATGGATTTTAGGAAAACGTATATAAGGGTCATGCAGGGTATGTCACGGCTCGCCAAGACATCACGAACAGGTACAGCTGGCCGTCTACCTCCGGCCTCAAGGGAAGCTACTGATTTAGACCTGGCGTCACGGTGGACAGGGCATGACCAAACAACGTGCTCTATGTCGTGATAACCTTCACCACAGGCACAGATACCACTTTCCCCGAGCCCAATACGACGGAGATGCGCATCAAATTTATAGTGATTGGACATAAGCCGAGACATCACGCAAATGAAATCTCGACCTACATCCAACCCCTTGAACCACGGGTTCGTCGATACTTCGGGTATAATGGAATGTAACCACCTTCCCAGTTCCCCTCTGGTCCAAGAATTTTACCAACTGATGATCGTATTCTGACGCACAAATGCAAAAAATTCATTAGAAGCAATTGGTCTTTCATGAATTTCACCGTTTGTTGCGCCCACCTTAGCCAAAGAGTCCGCTTTCTCATTGCCCGGTATCGAGCAGTGAGAAGGGACCCACACTAAGGTAATCTGAGAAGATTTTTCGGATAAAGCACTCAGATGTTTCCGTATTTTCCCCAGGAAATACGGAGAGTGCTTAACATCTTTCATCGATCGGAGAGCCTTAATGGAACTGAGACTGTCCGTAAAGATGAAATAATGGTCCGTGGGCATTTTTTCGATAATCCCTAGGGTGTACTGAATTGCAGCTAATTCTGCGACGTAAACAGAAGCAGGATTATCGAGCTTATGGGAGACGGTTAAATTGTTATTGAAGATACCGAAGCCAGTGGACCCATCGATAAGTGATCCGTCAGTGTAGAACATATTGTCACAGATGATGTTTCGATATTTATTAGAAAAAATTTTGGGGATCTGCTCCACGCGTAAATGATCCGGGATTCCACGGGTTTCGTCTATCATGGATGTATCGAAAAACACAGTAGAATCAGAAGTATTCAATAAGTTGACACGATTTGGAATATTCGGAGAAGGATTGATATTTTGGGACATGTGATTGAAATACAATGTCATAAAACGGGTTTGAGAATTAAGTTCGATTAGCCTTTCAAAATTTTCAATCACAGGACGGTTCTTGACCTCACATTTGATTAGAATACGAGAAGACAGGCTCCAGAAGCGGGTTTTCAAAGGTAGAACTCCAGCTAAGACCTCCAAACTCATCGTATGGGTCGATTGCATGCAACCTAAAGCGATACGCAAACAACGATATTGTATTCGCTCCAGTTTGATCAAATGTGTGTTTGCTGCGGAGCGGAAGCAGAAACACCCGTACTCAATAACAGACAATATCGTTGTTTGGTAAAGTCTTATAAGGTCTCCTGGATGGGCTCCCCACCATTGTCCGGTTATTGTGCGAAGAAAATTCACTCTTTGTTGTCATTTTTGCATCAGATACCTCACGTGGCAACCCCAGGTGCCTTTAGAGTCGAACCAGACACCAAGATATTTGTGTACCAAAACCTGAGAAATCGTTTTACCCATTAATTGTGTTTGAAGCTGAGCAGGTTCATGCTTTCTTGAAAAAACTACTATCTCAGTCTTCTCCGGAGAGGATTCGATACCTAGCTGTAAAGCCCAAGCGGACAAATTGTCCAAGGTATCTTGCAATGGTCCTTGCAAATCGGCAGCTTTGGCTCATGTAACAGAGATTACACTGTCGTCTGCAAGTTGTCTTATCGTGCATGAATTTGCCAGACATTCGTCGATGTCATTTACATAAAAATTGTAAAGAAGGGGGCTTAAACATGAGCCCTGGGGAAGACCCATGTAGCTAATTCGAAAAGTTGCCAAATCGCCATGCGTAAAATGCATATGCTTTTCGGACAACAAATTGTGCAAAAAATTGTTCAAAGTTGGAGAAAATCCTTGTCGGTGAAGTTTACCCGAAAGAATGTCAATAGAAACGGAATCAAAAGCCCCCTTAATGTCCAAGAACGCAGACGCCATTTGTTCTTTGCGAGCATACCCCAGCTGAATATCTGTTGAAAGCAACGCAAGACAATCATTCGTCCCTTTGGCACGACGGAAGCCAAACTGAGTATCTGATAGTAGACCATTTGATTCGACCCAATGGTCTAAACGACGGAATATCATTTTTTCCATCAATTTCCGGATACAGGATAGCATTGCAATCGGCCTATAAGAGTTGTGATCAGAAGCTGGTTTCCCTGGTTTTTGGATGGCGATCACCTTCACTTGCCTCCAATCCTGCGGTACAATGTTTTGCTCCAGGAACTTATTGAACAAGTTCAACAAGCGCCTCTTGGCATTGCCGGGTAGATTCTTCAACAAGTTGAATTTGATTCTATCTAACCCAGGCGCGTTATTGTTACAGGACAGGAGGGCAACTGAAAATTCTGTTATCGTAACAGGTGATTATATCGCGTCGTGGCCCGGAGACGCATCGCGAACAAAGTTTTGCACAGGAACACAGTCCGGACATACTTTCCTGGCAAAATCAAATATCCACCGACTTGAAGACTCCTCGCTTTCGTTGACCGTTACGCGATTCCGCATTTTTCGGGCTGTGTTCCAAAGAGTGCTCATCGATGTCTCTCTCGACGTCTCGTTCACGAACCGACGCCAATATCCACGTTTCTTTGCTTTAGCCAGGCTTTTAGGCTTGGTATTAAGCTCCGAGTACCGTATATAGTCGTCGGGTATACCTCCCTTCTGGAAGGCCAAAAACGCGTCGGATCTTTGCGTGTAGACATCGGAGCACTCTTTGTCCCACCACGGAGTTGGAGGCCGCTTTTTGATCGTAACGCCGGGATATTTCTTCGTTTGGGCTTGCAACGCGGTGTCGAGAATCAAGCCCGCGAGGAGGTTGTATTCTTCAAGTGGTGGATGATGTTGAATCGACTCGACCGCTTTTGAAATCATTTCCTCGTATAACTTCCAATCGATATTCCGTGTGAGGTCATACGGAATGTCAATTGGTCGCATGCGAGTTGAACCGTTAGTAATTGAAATAAGAATAGGCAGATGGTCGCTACCGTGAGGATCGAGGATTACCTTCCATGTGCAATCCAACCGTAGCGACGTCGAACATAAGGATAGATCCAAAGCGCTTGGGCGCGCTGGAGGTTTCGGGATACGTGTCATTTCACCGTTGTTCAAAATTGTCATGTCGAAGTCATCGCAAAGGTTATAGATTAAAGAGGAGCGGTTATCATTGTAGGGGGAACCCCAAGCCACACCATGAGAGTTGAAGTCTCCCAAAATCAAACGTGGCGAGGGAAGAAGTTCTATTAAATCAAAGAGCAACCGTTGCCCAACCTGTGATCTGGGAGGAATATATATTGAGGCAATACAAAGCTCTTTACCTTGTATTGTCATTTGACATGCGACAACTTCGATGCCTGGAATCGAGGGGAGGTTAATACGATAGAAAGAATAGCACTTTTTAATCCCTAAAAGTACTCCTCCATATGGGGTGTCTCGATCAAGGCGAATAATATTAAAATCATGGAAGTTGAGATCAATATTTGAAGTAAGCCAAGTTTCACAAAGGGAAAATGCATCGCATTTGTTTTTATTTATCAAAACTTTAAACGAATCAATTTTTGGTAAAATACTCCAACAATTCCACTGTAAGACAGAGATAGAATCCTTCAGATTAGCAGATGAATTAGGCATCAAAGGATACGATCGCTGCAAGGAGGGACCATTGAGCAGTCAACTGCTTCAAAAGTGTTCTAACTGTTGGGAGGAATGCTGTAAGAAAAACTTTTATTGGATCGGGTACATTAAAAGTTTCAAAAATCCAGTCCACAATGTCAGAAAATTTCACCAGTCCAGCATTTGATTTTTCAACTGGATGTGCAAAAGGAACAACTGGGGTTTTAGATGTTCCAGGAAGTGCTGGGAACTCCTTCTGGGACTTTAAATTTGCAAGCCCAGGAGGAGTTTGCTTCGGTTTTTCCGCAGCACTTTTGGGTTTGTTTGTACCATTCATTTCACTTTGGGAAATCTTTGGACCTTTTCGGGGAAGTTTAGGAGAGAAAATATTTTTCCGCACATGTCGAGAGCTCATGCAGATTTTCCCCGCAGTGAATACACTTTTCAGCGTTAACACTGCAAGAATCTTCCGCATGAGACTCCCCACACTTGCCACAACGTGCCTTATTGCAGCAGTAGGCGGCTGTATGGCCTAACTGCTTGCAATTCAGGCAGTTCATGACGCGGGGTACGTAGAGCCTCACAGGGAGACGAACCCGGAGGATCGAGATGTGGCTTGGTAGTGCAGACCCGGCGAACGTAACTCGAAACGAGTCTGAAGAAGTGTAAACTTTTTTACCACCGACGAGCGATACCGACCGCAATTGCTTGCAGTCGAGCACCTTCACATCGGGACATGTGCTGTTCTTGAAGCACCCTTTAGCACTTTTCAATATACACTCCACGGAAAGACTCGAATCGGTCACGACACCGTCGATCTCCACATCTCTAGCGGGTACATAGACACGATATTCCCGTGTAAAGAGCTCGGAGCAAGCTATATCTTTGGCCTCTTTAAGGTCATTGACCACGACACGGAGCTTGTTCGGCCTGATTTTAGAAATCTCAGTCACAGCTTTATAGTGTGACGTCAGGTCTTCCGAAATCTGTAATATGTTCAATGATTTCGATTTCGGCCCTGCTTTAGGCCTGAGGTAAACTGCCACTAGAAGCGTCGATCGGTCTGGATACAACCTGACACGTGAGGGAGCTGAAGAATTAACAGTAGAAGGAGGGGCAGGAGGGACAGGGTCGGGGGGACTCGAGGATGGAGGTGCGGGAGGTGGGGGATCTACATCCATCGCGCTTAAACTAGCGCGCCGATGGGACAGACAAGAAGCACGTACCTTCCTTTCCTTTTTTCCTTCGTGTTGGATAAACGTCCACAGGAGTACACTGCACTCACCACCAATTCGTTCGACAGCAGGCAGCTACAAAGCGACACAGTTACACAAAGGCACTTGACCTTGAATGCGAAACAGCAATCTAAACAAAAGACACCGGGCCCGGTCAAAGAATGCCAGCACTTGTGCACACGTTTTGAATTTTATCGGAGCGAATTCGAAACACAACCGATGCTGCTGCGTGTTCGGCACAGAATGAAAAGTGGAACCCTTGTTACAGTTCACTAGCTTCTAACTGTTTTTTTTTTTGCTTACCAGCTTTGGATCGTTACTTGGGTCTCCTGTAAAAACTCAATCGGGCGAACTTTCAACCCACCTATACCATTACCATCACTGAGCGAAATTCACAAAACGTATACTATGGAGCGTAAGCAAGTCCAAAGGACAATTGATTTAACAAAGAACAGCTTGAAAATTACGAGACCATACAAAATTTTTATTAAAATTACTTTTAGCGGGAAGGAAGAGTTAGTAGGGACTCAATTTACTTGCGCATATTTTTGCACGTTTAAACGTCCGTCGGGCACTCCGCTCACGAGGAGGGGGGGGGGGGGTTAGATGCTGGTTGGGTGGCTGCTTTGCTTCCTTGGAGATGCGGTGGTTTCGCTGGTCGGATTCAGTCTTCTGGCCAGCTGGGCGTTGTAGTATCAGACAAGGCGGCCTCGGTGGTCACCGGTGGGGCGTCACAAGGGTAGCACCGGCTTGTTGATCGATGGACAATCGGCTGGTGGGTAACCCCGAAGGTGTCACTGTTGCACTATGGATGGCTTTAACTGGCTTCAACTCGCCTTTCACTACGGCCGCGGCTTTCAACGCCGCGCAAAAACTAGCGTAATTTTTCTAGAACAATTTAATAATTTGACCTAATCTACGACTTGTTTTCACTAAAATTTAAATTTTATATGCATGCAAGATACAACAAAATTGTTCAAATAAATAATTAATATAAACAAACAATCGAATTAATTTATATACAACAAATAAGCAAAATGGCACCAAACGAGGCCATTAAACAAAACTCAAATATAACGATGGAGTATGTATATGCCTAATTTTTGCTTAGACATTTACTGACAATTATTTATACGTGTAAACAAACAACAGGCATCGTCAAACACAAATTGTGAACCTGGCACTGCGGTTTGCTAACACTAAAAAAATCTAAACATATAAAAATGCAGCTCTGTCTGTCTGTCTGTCTGATTCATATAGGCTTGGAAACTACCGAACCGATCGGCGTGAAATTTTTTATATAGGGCTTTTAGGGGCCGGGAAAGGTGACTAAGATAGTTCGAGACCCCTCCCACTTCTGTAAGGGAGGGGTCCCATACAAATGAAACACAAATTTCTGCACATCTCGAAAACTAACCAAGCAAATGGAACCAAATTTGGCATGTAGATGTTTTTAGGAGTAACAAATATGTCCATGTTGATTCGACACCCCTCCCTTTCCCGGAAAGGAGGGGTCCCATACAAATGAAACACAAATTTCTGCACATCTCGAAAACTAACCAAGTAAATAGAACCAAATTTGGTAAGTGAATGTTTTTAAGGGTATCAAATATATTCATAATGGTTTGACACCCCTCCCTCTTCTACAAGGGAGGGGTCACATACAAATGAAACACGAATTTCGCCCAGCTCGAAAACCAATCAACCGAATACAACCAAATTTGGTATGTGAATGTTTTTAGAGGTAACAAGTATGTCCATAGTGGTTTGATTCCCCTCTCTCTGCTGTGAAGGAGGGGTTCATAACAACTGAAACTTAAATTTCTGCTTATCTCGAGAGCTAACCAATTAAATGGAACCAAATTTGGCAGGTGATTGTTTTTAGGGGTAACAAATATATCCATAATGGTTTGACACCCCTCTCTCTTCTATAAGGGAGGGGTCCCATACAAATGAAACTCAAATTACGCACAGCTCGAGAACCAATCAAGCAAATATAACCAAATTTGGCAAGTGAATGTTTTTAGGTGTAACAAACATGTCAATAATGTTTAGACACCATTCCTTCTTCTGGCATGTCTCCACATACCATTTCGAAATCCAAGATGGCGACTTCCCGTTTTTGAAAAATAGCGGCAAATGACCCAACATGGGTCTTTCCGGAATTGTTATGATGCACTGAAGCCACAAATCGACCTCAGACAACATTTCGAATTGTAAGATGGCGACTTTCGGTGTCTGGAAAACAGCCGAAAATGACCAAATAACACCCAATATGAGTGTTTCTTTAACCAGATTGACGCTCAGAGGCCAAAAATTGTCTCCTAATGCCATTTTGAAATCCAAGATGGCGACTTCCGGTTTCTGAAAAATAGCGGCAAATGACTAAATACCACCCAATATGGGTATTTCCGGGATTGTTATGATGCACTGAAGCCAAAAATCGACCTTACACACTTAATTTATCTCGGCAAACTTCCCAACAGCTGGTGGAGCTCGGCGAAATTTTTTACAAATGTCAGCAATATATTTCGACGAACATTCAGCAAATATATCGATCTACCGTAAACCAGCAGGTATTAAATTTCGTTTGCCGAAGTTCTTGAAAATTCTGCCGAAAACTCGTAGAACGCTTGACTGAATTTATCAGCTGTTGAGTTCTCGGCAATAAAATCTAAGTGTGTAGACAACATTTTGAATTGTAAGATGGTGACTTCCGGTGTCTGGAAACCAGCCGAAAATGACCAAATACCACCCAATATGAGTATCACCGGATCCATAATGATGCAAGGAGCTATAAATTGATTTTAGACAACAGTTTGAATTAAAAAAATAATAGAATACTACTACATATAGATATGTCCGTAATCGAAATGATATAGAGAAGCCAAGCATTGACCCTGGGCACCATATTGAATTAGAAGATGACCACCTTCAGTTTCTGGAAAACTACGAAAATAACTGAAATGCACCCAATATATATCCGGAATAGAGGTCATGTACAAAAGCCAAAAGTCGAGGATGTTGTCTTTCCGATAAAACCAATCATTTTTAAACGATATAATCGAATCGCAAGGAATCAATGAATTTAAAATGTTTAAAATTATTAAATCAAACACTTAAATAGGCGGGATGAAGTTTGCCGGGTCAGCTAGTACAATATAAATAGGAGTAAAGATCAAGCTGGCTCAGTGACCAAAGGATTTTATTGTGACCGTCAAAGAGTTTAGTCACACCCCAGACGTCGTTTTGAAGGCGACTTGCAGTTTCTGTAGAGCAGCCCTAATCTCAAAATAAAACTGAATATCACTATTTCTGAAGTGAGTTGTGCTAATGCAGCAGAGAAATATAGAAAATGACTCTAAATTTTGAATCCATCCCGAGCATCGCCGGGAACGTTCAACTAGTTTTTTATATAGGGCTTTTAGGGGCCGGGAAAGGTGACTAAGATAGTTCGAGACCCCTCCCACTTCTGTAAGGGAGGGGTCCCATACAAATGAAACACAAATTTCTGCACATCTCGAAAACTAACCAAGCAAATGGAACCAAATTTGGCATGTAGATGTTTTTAGGAGTAACAAATATGTCCATGTTGATTCGACACCCCTCCCTTTCCCGGAAAGGAGGGGTCCCATACAAATGAAACACAAATTTCTGCACATCTCGAAAACTAACCAAGTAAATAGAACCAAATTTGGTAAGTGAATGTTTTTAAGGGTATCAAATATATTCATAATGGTTTGACACCCCTCCCTCTTCTACAAGGGAGGGGTCACATACAAATGAAACACGAATTTCGCCCAGCTCGAAAACCAATCAACCGAATACAACCAAATTTGGTATGTGAATGTTTTTAGAGGTAACAAGTATGTCCATAGTGGTTTGATTCCCCTCTCTCTGCTGTGAAGGAGGGGTTCATAACAACTGAAACTTAAATTTCTGCTTATCTCGAGAGCTAACCAATTAAATGGAACCAAATTTGGCAGGTGATTGTTTTTAGGGGTAACAAATATATCCATAATGGTTTGACACCCCTCTCTCTTCTATAAGGGAGGGGTCCCATACAAATGAAACTCAAATTACGCACAGCTCGAGAACCAATCAAGCAAATATAACCAAATTTGGCAAGTGAATGTTTTTAGGTGTAACAAACATGTCAATAATGTTTAGACACCATTCCTTCTTCTGGCATGTCTCCACATACCATTTCGAAATCCAAGATGGCGACTTCCCGTTTTTGAAAAATAGCGGCAAATGACCCAACATGGGTCTTTCCGGAATTGTTATGATGCACTGAAGCCACAAATCGACCTCAGACAACATTTCGAATTGTAAGATGGCGACTTTCGGTGTCTGGAAAACAGCCGAAAATGACCAAATAACACCCAATATGAGTGTTTCTTTAACCAGATTGACGCTCAGAGGCCAAAAATTGTCTCCTAATGCCATTTTGAAATCCAAGATGGCGACTTCCGGTTTCTGAAAAATAGCGGCAAATGACTAAATACCACCCAATATGGGTATTTCCGGGATTGTTATGATGCACTGAAGCCAAAAATCGACCTTACACACTTAATTTATCTCGGCAAACTTCCCAACAGCTGGTGGAGCTCGGCGAAATTTTTTACAAATGTCAGCAATATATTTCGACGAACATTCAGCAAATATATCGATCTACCGTAAACCAGCAGGTATTAAATTTCGTTTGCCGAAGTTCTTGAAAATTCTGCCGAAAACTCGTAGAACGCTTGACTGAATTTATCAGCTGTTGAGTTCTCGGCAATAAAATCTAAGTGTGTAGACAACATTTTGAATTGTAAGATGGTGACTTCCGGTGTCTGGAAACCAGCCGAAAATGACCAAATACCACCCAATATGAGTATCACCGGATCCATAATGATGCAAGGAGCTATAAATTGATTTTAGACAACAGTTTGAATTAAAAAAATAATAGAATACTACTACATATAGATATGTCCGTAATCGAAATGATATAGAGAAGCCAAGCATTGACCCTGGGCACCATATTGAATTAGAAGATGACCACCTTCAGTTTCTGGAAAACTACGAAAATAACTGAAATGCACCCAAAATATATCCGGAATAGAGGTCATGTACAAAAGCCAAAAGTCGAGGATGTTGTCTTTCCGATAAAACCAATCATTTTTAAACGATATAATCGAATCGCAAGGAATCAATGAATTTAAAATGTTTAAAATTATTAAATCAAACACTTAAATAGGCGGGATGAAGTTTGCCGGGTCAGCTAGTACAATATAAATAGGAGTAAAGATCAAGCTGGCTCAGTGACCAAAGGATTTTATTGTGACCGTCAAAGAGTTTAGTCACACCCCAGACGTCGTTTTGAAGGCGACTTGCAGTTTCTGTAGAGCAGCCCTAATCTCAAAATAAAACTGAATATCACTATTTCTGAAGTGAGTTGTGCTAATGCAGCAGAGAAATATAGAAAATGACTCTAAATTTTGAATCCATCCCGAGCATCGCCGGGAACGTTCAACTAGTTAGTGATTTTTTTTTTATGTTAGGATAATTAAAAAGTGTGTAAGTGTGTTCATGAACAAGGAGAATAAATACAATTTTCATTATTTATTCATTCTTGAGTTAATCAGGGTTTACAATTTTTCCTTTAAACGGCACTGAAATTTTATAGTTTTATATTTAAATTTAAATATATTTGAAATTATAAAGCTAAAAACAACTTCACAAACTAATTCTTAATCGTCTTGCCTGCAAAGCCTACAGCGATTCACTGGGCCTGCGTGTTTTGGGTATATAACAGCATAGTTCCAGTTTGTATATCATAAAAATTTCCGCTTCGTTTCAATTGTGTAGGTCATTCGCATATCCACGTGCGACAGCCGAATTGGTGAGGTGTCTCTAATTATTAATACAGCGCTATTTCGAACGTTTTCACACCAAGCCGCCGTGCAATGTCCGGGGCAGTGCCGTGTTACCGCCGTGCGAATGAAAAATATCGTTGCCGACGATATTTTGTGCTTCTCGGAGAGTGCATGGCAACAACTTGCGAAGATGTGACTATGTGGCAGTGAAATATTGTCGTTTTTTTTTTGCATTCGCGCCACGGCTTGGACACTGTCCGAAAGCAGTGAGAATAGCGCTCAACTCTGTTATTGTTATTCGAAAAAACTTTATATAAACAACCCATAGGTGAATAGGTATGACAAGAGTGAATAGATAAAGTGGCGCAGAGACTGAAACAAGAAAAACCAAACGTACCGCCAAACGCTAAACCACACGAGCAAAGTGAATGAATTTTACTACTACGCTAGACTTGGTAGCAAGTGTATTGTAATCATTAAAAAAAGGTTACAAAAATTTGAGTTTTTATTCTTTTTGTTTATTTTGATCATTCTATCATTTAAAAAAGCGTACAATATATTGAATTGAATTGAATTGAATTTTATTCTGTTTGTTCATTCAATTAAACCATTTCCTGGTAACAACAGGATATGTGTATGAACGCAGCGTTCCAGTTGTGAAGGTTTGCTTACCCGGTCGATGTCGCAATCGCTGAATTTTTTGTATCAGCCTAAGGAGTAAAATAAAGGAAAAACATAAGCAATTGTTCTCATGACGGAAGTATTGAATTTTTACCCGGGCTTTCCCGCTGAAGCAAGTTTACCGATCCCTTTGAACATATCTGAGCCCTCCAGTTGATCGTTGGACCATGTTGTAATAATTGCTCCTAGAGTTTCACGGAACTGCTTGGAGGCAACAATTTGGCAGCAGTCCCAGCAGCAGTAGCAATAGTCCCAGCAGCAACAGTGGTTCCAACAGTAGCAGTAGTCCAGCAGCAGAGTCTCTGGATTAGGATTTACTTTGGTCAAAATAACACAAAAAAAACAAACACACACAAAGTAGACAAACCTCTTCCATGCTCTCGTGTTGGTATGTTTCACTCAAGTTCGGTATTGGAAGCTTCAAGCGCATCCGGTATAGATCTCAGCTTCCTGTGACTACGGCCACGTACAGATCCCGCTCGTAATTAACATGAAGCTATTCAAAATAATAAAAAAATACATTTTATTCATCACTTGCAATCATTCTTTTATTTACTTACACTGCAAAGTCGGGTATTTCTCAGCTTTCCAAGAATCGATTGTTTTTTTTTGGAAACTGTAGCGTATCGCCAGAGTGTTTATCTCCAAACAAAATGCATTGCGAAGAAGTGAATATAACACTATATTGTCAGTTAATGACAGAACTCAAAATTTTGAATATTTGATGTCGTAAACTATCATCTCACAAAGCATCTAGCAAAGCTGTGTCCGTTTTGTTCCACTAACCAGTACAGAAGCTTGTGAGACCATAAACTTATAAACGTGTTTTTCCCGAAACATATAGGTTGACTGATCGGACTCACCTGTCTCATTGTTTTTCATGGGACCCTAGGAATAAATGCAGGATTTTTCTAAACGCATTTTTTATGAAAAATGTTAATAACGCATTTTTTTATGAAAAATGTTAATAACGCATTTTTTTATGAAAAATGTTAATAACAATGAGTAAAATTGAGATATTTACGATGTCAGTGTTGCAAATTGTTTCTCTTAAAAAGCACTAAAAATCGTTCAAAGACAGTTTTGAGATGAATCTTGAAATAAAAAAGTTATATGTTTTTTTTCAATATAAATCGGTTGATTTCAAAGATAGAGAAAAACATTTTTTTACAAAGTTTCTTAAAATTAATGGAGCTATAACATTGTAGAACAAATTTTTCTTCTATCTACAAAGATGAAAAAGTTAGATACATATTTGCATTGAAAATGTTGGTCACCCTAGTTTTTGATAATTTTTCAATAAGCGTTTCATCATATGTAACAACTTTTTAGAAGAAAGTTTTTCTCTAAAATGTTGCTATAGTGCTCTAGACCAAAATTTCCCCCTAAATTTGGTTTCTGGACCATTATGCATTGGTGTAACACCACACCGGTTTACCAACAACGAAAAGTACAAGGAGCAAAAAGTTTTGAAGCACTGTTTTCAGACACTCGGTCTTTTAAAAGATTTCAAATTAATTTACAATGCAAATCGAGCTTACCATCGCATTGGGGTCAATTCAACGAGTTGGCACTACCGTACCAAGAGCCTGAAAATGGTCTCGAACAGAACTTGGACATGCAAAACGTATCGAAAACAATATTGATTACGAATTCTTTGAATTTTAAAAATTGTTATCTGCAAACAATTAGAAATTTTTTGACAGGTAAACAATCCATCACATGGCGAATTTTCAATTTTCACGTGGAATTGTTCGCTTTGCATGGTTGTAACCGATGTCCGGTTAATCCGATTGAACTAAACTTTATCACTATTAATAGTAAAATCGTGTGTAATACTCCAATAAACATTGAGGCTACCCACTTTTTATTGAAGTATTCCATAAGATTTTACAATTTACAACTCTGTTAGTTCAGGCATTTTTAACATTCGCGAAAATGTGAAGGGTATGAAACTACTTCAGCAGTGGTTTTCTACAGCATTCTAATTCAAAACCTGCCGAAGAGCGACCTCTGTCGATGTGATGCAATTCCTTACCGATACTCTAGTTTTTTTTTTTCTATTTCATGTTCATCATTTCTACTGGCTTTTGTTACGCATGTTGATGTGCGTAAAAGGATAATCATTCATCGAAATGACTCCCGACTTATAAATAATTGAAAATGTGAAAATGTATTTTTGTTTTTCAAAAAATATCATAGAATGGTCACAGTGTTAGCTCATCGATAAATACCAAAGACCAGAATTCAGGTTCTAATATTTCTTTAATGTTTTAGAAATAATGAGAAAAAACCAACGCACTGTTGGCAAAAAAAATGGGGGCAATATTGCAGAAAGCGAGAAGTCAAAATGACGCAGACTATCTTTTCAGGACGCAACTTTAAATGACTATTTGCAAGTAATTTTTTGGGATTTTTTCTAACATTCATACTTTGCAATTCCACGAAGAAACAGGCAACCAATTTAATCGACCATTTTTTGAAAATAAGTTAAAAGAAAAATCAGAAACTAATGAGAGTGCCTTATTAGTGATTAAAAATAATTTAACAGTCAACACGGCTTATTTGATTGGCATAAATTTCAAGCAATAATCAAAACATTCGCATATGAAAATGATCAAGTAAATAGTTTCAAAGATTTGATCATCAAAAAAATACATTTGATGTTTTGAGGGTTTTGCTAATTAGAAAAATGAAACCAATTGGATTGGCAAACTGAAAGTAATTTTTAATTTTCCTAATTTTAAGCTAATTAAAAATTTTTGGAAAATTGAAAATGGTTCAATCCACCACAATTAAATAGAACATCATAATAGATTTGGGAGCTGAAATCTAATGAATTTAGTGGCAAAGAAAAGCAAAACATGCAATTTTTCCCATGTTTACTATAATTCTGAAAGCTAAACGATTGAAATTAATTAAACATATCTGTTTTCTTTTAATAATTTATGTTGGCATTAACACAGGCTTTTTGTTTAAAAGAGCAGTAAAATATGTTTTCATTTTTATATTATTTTATTGCGGGTGAATTTGTCTTTTCATGTGATATTTATTTAAAAAACTTAGCGCTAATAAGCGAGCAAAACAGAAATCTAATAACGATAAACCACGGTCGTCTAAAACTTAAGGAACTTTCCTGAACGCCGACAATTAAAAAAACACATCAAGCTCATACTGGCATGATATTACTGTAGCCAATTTTGAACATCATTGAAACTTAGCATGGCCTGTTGACAATTGCCGTTTTTTCACATGTGCTATTGCGTGAAACTAATATTAAAAATATTGAAACACTCGATACTCGCTAGATCAGTTCAGCAGTAAAAACATAATAAAGTTCTAAATCGTCTCTCCTAACCACGTCTATGAGATGTGGCAAAGTCATTGTTATAGGAATACGCTTTGTACCCGAAGCTCCTGGGTACAAGTTGCACTGCTATTGGGGTTAAAGTTTTCAATTTTACAGAAAACTAACTTAGTTGACACAAAAAACTGGATTAATATGTTTTCAGTTAAGTCGATCAGGTCTGAGCTTCGTGAAGCTTCAATGATTGAGAGATCATCCCTTTTGAGAATCATAACTCCCCGTCAACTATGTGAAAGTAAAAAATGGCAGATTCGAGTAAGGCCGTTACAAATTTTATTTTCATTTTATGTCACCCAACCCCCCCTTCAAAAATCTTGAATATTGGAAGGGGGAGAAAAAAAGCTCAAACCGTTTTGTTCATTTCATTGGTTTTTCGACAGCATAAATGCTTAATTTAGCAACAAACAGGTCAGGTGACAGCGAGAGTGTCGTCGAAAGGCAAGCGAAATAAATAATAATAATAATAAAGTGTTATTTTTCAACATTTATTTGAGTGCAAGTTACAAACGTCATAATTTGCACACAAACTTTGAACAAAGATATGTCTTTTTTTTGTCTCGGTGGTATTTATTTTTTGCCACCCCCTCTGCTAACTTGGACATGAAAAGAATTCGAAATTTGTATCAGCCTAACTAATGACATGATTTTTTTTTCTACAACGAAATTTTGCAAAATTACAATAATTTATGCAAGTTTTCATTTCTTACAAAGTGCACTGATTTGAGTAAATGCACTCTTTAATGTTTCAAGGGTAATTAATTTTTGCTTTCATTTTTTAGCTTATTATAAATTATATGTATATATTTTGCAGCCAAATATTATATAAATCGAATGTTTCATTAATTTGCCGGACATTAAAATTGTTGTTTGGTATGATTTTTGATTTTGGCTGAAACACTAACCTGGCGAGTGCAATTGCACTTATCATTGATGCAGAAGTGTAAACATCAAAACAACACACTTGCTGGTTACCAACCAGCATTCTTTTCTTATCTAGCTCTTAATTATCCGTTTTAAATTCGCTAGATTTTTCACTACACTACACTGATATCCACCGCTCTTCACCGTCATGAGTGTTAGGCTAATGACTTACTGAGGCGTCAAATTAAGCGGAGCCAAAAGCGTCGCAAAAGCGTCTGAGCTACTTCTTCGAACGTCTATATGAAACGCTCAAACCGGTCATACTGAAGCGGCAAAGACGCGTCGGTAGAGGCGGCGAAACAGAACGAGTAGTGTTTTGACGCGCGTATACGTAGGTGGTAATACCATATTCAGACTAAATCTTTCATCACCAGGTGCTTTATATTTACTTTATTTTGGTCTTGAATCATAAAAAATAATAAGAATAGAAAATACTATCGGGAAAAATTTTTAGGTCGTCGGGAAAATAACACTGGTATTTTGATTGATATTGTTGAGTTTTGATTCGAATGGCCAGGAATCTATGCTGAGCTTCTTTGGTCGCGAAAATGCAAGCCGCTGAGTAACTTGCTGTGCTCACATGGGTTATTCAAATCCTAACAGATATATAATATAAACTAGCTGAACGTTGCTCGTGGTCAACGGGATTAAAATTTGGAATAATTTCTTATATTTTTTACTACGTCTGTAGCGCAACTCACTTCGGAAATATTATTTTATTTCATAAAAAAATCTCTATGTTTACTAAAAACGTAATTTACCGTGCTTGAAGAAGCAAAAAAATCTTCATTGGACGAATTCATATTTTCTTCAAACAAAACCGCTACTGAAATTTAGGAATATGACAACACAACGCATTTGCGATGCTCGCTCCAGTATGTCATAGGAAGCTTCACCCAACGCTTCTGTTTATTCCGCTTCTCATACGCTCAACGCTTCGCTTCATTTTACGCCTCAGTATGTCATTAGCCTTACGGTTTTATTCATATGAAAAAACACAAATTTTCTTCCTGCTGGATTTCAGCAAATTTAGCACTGAAAAAATCTCGCACTATTGGCCAGCAGGCGGATAAACCCGTTCGATACTATTGAAACCACCGCGACGGTATTTTCTTTTTTCTAAACACGCGGAAACAAATTTTCGACGCGACACGAAATAACTTAAATTTTAATCACAACTCGATTAATAATAATAAAAGTTCGTGCAGCGTTGGCCATCGACTAGAATAAAGAGGGTTCAACACACACACCAATACAATAGATCGTGCATCTGTTTGCGCAACGTTTGCTGTCGGTGAGAATAAAGTCTGCACCAAAGCGAGAAAGGCAAAAGAAAACCGAAAGAAAGAGCGTTTAGCACACAGTTCGAGCGAATTTCGTTCTACCCGCATGAATTTTGAGAGAGATGGGTCCGATGGTCCGATTCGCGTTCCATGAAATTCTGACTGGGATTTCTTTTGCCTTTCTCGCTTTGGTGCAGACTTTATTCTCACCGACAGCAAACGCTGCGCAAACAGATGCACTATCTATTGTATTGGTGTGTGTGTGTTGAACCCTCTTTATTCTAGTCGATGGCCAACGCAGCACGAATTTTTATTATTATTAATCGAGTTGTGATTAAAATTTTAGTTATTTCGTGTCGCGTCGAAAATTTGTTTCCGCGTGTTTAGAAAAAAGAAAATACCGTCGCGGTGGTTTCAATAGTGTCGAACGGGTTTATCCGCCTGCTGGCCAATAGTGCGAGATTTTTTCAGTGCTAAATTTGCTGAAATCAAGCAGGAAGAAAATTTGTGTATTTTCATGTGAATAAAACCGTAAGGCTAATGACATACTGAGGCGTAAAATGAAGCGAAGCGTTGAGCGTATGAGAAGCGGAATAAACAGAAGCGTTGGGTGAAGCTTCCTATGACATACTGGAGCGAGCATCGCAAATGCGTTGTGTTGTCATATTCCTAAATTTCAGTAGCGGTTTTGTTTGAAGAAAATATGAATTCGTCCAATGAAGATTTTTTTGCTTCTTCAAGCACGGTAAATTACGTTTTTAGTAAACATAGAGATTTTTTTATGAAATAAAATAATATTTCTGAAGTGAGTTGCGCTACAGACGTAGTAAAAAATATAAGAAATTATTCCAAATTTTAATCCCGTTGACCACGAGCAACGTTCAGCTAGTTTATATTATATATCTGTTAGGATTTGAATAACCCATGTGAGCACAGCAAGTTACTCAGCGGCTTGCATTTTCGCGACCAAAGAAGCTCAGCATAGATTCCTGGCCATTCGAATCAAAACTCAACAATATCAATCAAAATACCAGTGTTATTTTCCCGACGACCTAAAAATTTTTCCCGATACTATTTTCTATCCTTATTATTTTTTATGATTCAAGACCAAAATAAAGTAAATATAAAGCACCTGGTGATGAAAGATTTAGTCTGAATATGGTATTACCACCTACGTATACGCGCGTCAAAACACTACTCGTTCTGTTTCGCCGCCTCTACCGACGCGTCTTTGCCGCTTCAGTATGACCGGTTTGAGCGTTTCATATAGACGTTCGAAGAAGTAGCTCAGACGCTTTTGCGACGCTTTTGGCTCCGCTTAATTTGACGCCTCAGTATGTCATTCATGACGGTGAAGAGCGGTGGATATCAGTGTAGTGTAATGAAAAATCTAGCGAATTTAAAACGGATAAATAAGAGCTAGATAAGAAAAGAATGCTGGTTGGTAACCAGCAAGTGTGTTGTTTTGATGTTTACACTTCTGCATCAATGATAAGTGCAATTGCACTCGCCAGGTTAGTGTTTCAGCCAAAATCAAAAATCATACCAAACAACAATTTTAATGTCCGGCAAATTAATGAAACATTCGATTTATATAATATTTGGCTGCAAAATATATACATATAATTTATAATAAGCTAAAAAATGGAAACAATAATTAATTACCCTTGAAACATTAAAGAGTGCATTTACTCAAATCAGTGCACTTTGTAAGAAATGAAAACTTGCATAAATTATTGTAATTTTGCAAAATTTCGCTGTAGAAAAAAAATCATGTCATTAGTTAGGCTGATACAAATTTCGAATTCTTTTCATGTCCAAGTTAGCAGAGGGGGTGGCAAAAAATAAATACCACCGAGACGAAAAAAAAGACATATCTTTGTTCAAAGTTTGTGTGCAAATTATGACGTTTGTAACTTGCACTCAAATAAATGTTGAAAAATAACACTTTATTATTATTATTATTTATTTCGCTTGCCTTTCGACGACACTCTCGCTGTCACCTGACCTGTTTGTTGCTAAATTAAGCATTTATGCTGTCGAAAAACCAATGAAATGAACAAAACGGTTTGAGCTTTTTTTCTCCCCCTTCCAATATTCAAGATTTTTGAAGGGGGGGTTGGGTGACATAAAATGAAAATAAAAATTTGTAACGGCCTTACTCGAATCTGCCATTTTTTACTTTCACATAGTTGACGGGGAGTTATGATTCTCAAAAGGGATGATCTCTCAATCATTGAAGCTTCACGAAGCTCAGACCTGATCGACTTAACTGAAAACATATTAATCCAGTTTTTTGTGTCAACTAAGTTAGTTTTCTGTAAAATTGAAAACTTTTACCCCAATAGCAGTGCAACTTGTACCCAGGAGCTTCGGGTACAAAGCGTGTTCCTATAACAATGACTTTGCCACATCTCATAGACGTGGTTAGGAGAGACGATTTAGAACTTTATTATGTTTTTACTGCTGAACTGATCTAGCGAGTATCGAGTGTTTCAATATTTTTAATATTAGTTTCACGCAATAGCATATGTGAAAAAACGGCAATTGTCAACAGGCCATGCTAAGTTACAATGATGTTCAAAATTGGCTACAGTAATATCATGCCAGTATGAGCTTGATGTGTTTTTTTAATTGTCGGCGTTCTGGAAAGTTCCTTAAGTTTTAGACGGCCGTGGTTTATCGTTATTAGATTTCTGTTTTGCTCGCTTATTAGCGCTAAGTTTTTTAAATAAATATCACATGAAAAGACAAATTCACCCGCAATAAAATAATATAAAAATGAAAACATATTTTACTGCTCTTTTAAACAAAAAGCCTGTGTTAATGCCAACATAAATTATTAAAAGAAAACAGATATGTTTAATTAATTTCAATCGTTTAGCTTTCAGAATTGTAGCAAACATGGGAAAAATTGCATGTTTTGCTTTTCTTTGCCACTAAATTCATTAGATTTCAGCTCCCAAATCTATTATGATGTTCTATTTAATTGTGGTGGATTGAACCATTTTCAATTTTCCAAAATTTTCTAATTAGCTTAAAATTAGGAAAATTAAAAACTACTTTCAGTTTGCCAATCCAATTGGTTTCATTTTTCTAATTAGCAAAACCCTCAAAACATCAAATGTATTTTTTTGATGATCAAATCTTTGAAACTATTTACTTGATCATTTTCATATGCGAATGTTTTGATTATTGCTTGAAATTTATGCCAATCAAATAAGCCGTGTTGACTGTTAAATTATTTTTAATCACTAATAAGGCACTCTCATTAGTTTCTGATTTTTCTTTTAACTTATTTTCAAAAAATGGTCGATTAAATTGGTTGCCTGTTTTTTCGTGGAATTGCAAAGTATGAATGTTAGAAAAAATCCCAAAAAATTACTTGCAAATAGTCATTTAAAGTTGCGTCCTGAAAAGATAGTCTGCGTCATTTTGACTTCTCGCTTTCTGCAATATTGCCCCCATTTTTTTTGCCAACAGTGCGTTGGTTTTTTCTCATTATTTCTAAAACATTAAAGAAATATTAGAACCTGAATTCTTGTCTTTGGTATTTATCGATGAGCTAACACTGTGACCATTCTATGATATTTTTTGAAAAACAAAAATACATTTTCACATTTTCAATTATTTATAAGTCGGGAGTCATTTCGATGAATGATTATCCTTTTACGCACATCAACATGCGTAACAAAAGCCAGTAGAAATGATGAACATGAAATAGAAAAAAAAACTAGAGTATCGGTAAGGAATTGCATCACATCGACAGAGGTCGCTCTTCGGCAGGTTTTGAATTAGAATGCTGTAGAAAACCACTGCTGAAGTAGTTTCATACCCTTCACATTTTCGCGAATGTTAAAAATGCCTAAACTAACAGAGTTGTAAATTGTAAAATCTTATGGAATACTTCAATAAAAAGTGGGTAGCCTCAATGTTTATTGGAGTATTACACACGATTTTACTATTAATAGTGATAAAGTTTAGTTCAATCGGATTAACCGGACATCGGTTACAACCATGCAAAGCGAACAATTCCACGTGAAAATTGAAAATTCGCCATGTGATGGATTGTTTACCTGTCAAAAAATTTCTAATTGTTTGCAGATAACAATTTTTAAAATTCAAAGAATTCGTAATCAATATTGTTTTCGATACGTTTTGCATGTCCAAGTTCTGTTCGAGACCATTTTCAGGCTCTTGGTACGGCAGTGCCAACTCGTTGAATTGACCCCAATGCGATGGTAAGCTCGATTTGCATTGTAAATTAATTTGAAATCTTTTAAAAGACCGAGTGTCTGAAAACAGTGCTTCAAAACTTTTTGCTCTTTGTACTTTTCGTTGTTGGTAAACCGGTGTGGTGTTACACCAATGCATAATGGTCCAGAAACCAAATTTAGGGGGAAATTTTGGTCTAGAGCACTATAGCAACATTTTAGAGAAAAACTTTCTTTTAAAAAGTTGTTACATATGATGAAACGCTTATTGAAAAATTATCAAAAACTAGGGTGACCAACATTTTCAATGCAAATATGTATCTAACTTTTTCATCTTTGTAGATAGAAGAAAAATTTGTTCTACAATGTTATAGCTCCATTAATTTTAAGAAACTTTGTAAAAAAATGTTTTTCTCTATCTTTGAAATCAACCGATTTATATTGAAAAAAAACATATAACTTTTTTATTTCAAGATTCATCTCAAAACTGTCTTTGAACGATTTTTAGTGCTTTTTAAGAGAAACAATTTGCAACACTGACATCGTAAATATCTCAATTTTACTCATTGTTATTAACATTTTTCATAAAAAAATGCGTTATTAACATTTTTCATAAAAAATGCGTTTAGAAAAATCCTGCATTTATTCCTAGGGTCCCATGAAAAACAATGAGACAGGTGAGTCCGATCAGTCAACCTATATGTTTCGGGAAAAACACGTTTATAAGTTTATGGTCTCATAAGCTTCTGTACTGGTTAGTGGAACAAAACGGACACAGCTTTGCTAGATGCTTTGTGAGATGATAGTTTACGACATCAAATATTCAAAATTTTGAGTTCTGTCATTAACTGACAATATAGTGTTATATTCACTTCTTCGCAATGCATTTTGTTTGGAGATAAACACTCTGGCGATACGCTACAGTTTCCAAAAAAAAAAAAACAATCGATTCTTGGAAAGCTGAGAAATACCCGACTTTGCAGTGTAAGTAAATAAAAGAATGATTGCAAGTGATGAATAAAATGTATTTTTTTATTATTTTGAATAGCTTCATGTTAATTACGAGCGGGATCTGTACGTGGCTGTAGTCACAGGAAGCTGAGATCTATACCGGATGCGCTTGAAGCTTCCAATACCGAACTTGAGTGAAACATACCAACACGAGAGCATGGAAGAGGTTTGTCTACTTTGTGTGTGTTTGTTTTTTTTTTTGTTATTTTGACCAAAGTAAATCCTAATCCAGAGACTCTGCTGCTGGACTACTGCTACTGTTGGAACCACTGTTGCTGCTGGGACTATTGCTACTGCTGCTGGGACTGCTGCCAAATTGTTGCCTCCAAGCAGTTCCGTGAAACTCTAGGAGCAACTATTACAACATGGTCCAACGATCAACTGGAGGGCTCAGATATGTTCAAAGGGATCGGTAAACTTGCTTCAGCGGGAAAGCCCGGGTAAAAATTCAATACTTCCGTCATGAGAACAATTGCTTATGTTTTTCCTTTATTTTACTTCTTAGGCTGATACAAAAAATTCAGCGATTGCGACATCGACCGGGTGAGCAAACCTTCACAACTGGAACGCTGCGTTCATACACATATCCTGTTGTTACCAGGAAATGGTTTAATTGAATGAACAAACAGAATAAAATTCAATTCAATTCAATTCAATATATTGTACGCTTTTTTAAATGATAGAATGATCAAAATAAACAAAAAGAATAAAAACTCAAATTTTTGTAACCTTTTTTTAATGATTACAATACACTTGCTGCCAAGTCTAGCGTAGTAGTAAAATTCATTCACTTTGCTCGTGTGGTTTAGCGTTTGGCGGTACGTTTGGTTTTTCTTGTTTCAGTCTCTGCGCCACTTTATCTATTCACTCTTGTCATACCTATTCACCTATGGGTTGTTTATATAAAGTTTTTTCGAATAACAATAACAGAGTTGAGCGCTATTCTCACTGCTTTCGGACAGTGTCCAAGCCGTGGCGCGAATGCAAAAAAAAAACGACAATATTTCACTGCCACATAGTCACATCTTCGCAAGTTGTTGCCATGCACTCTCCGAGAAGCACAAAATATCGTCGGCAACGATATTTTTCATTCGCACGGCGGTAACACGGCACTGCCCCGGACATTGCACGGCGGCTTGGTGTGAAAACGTTCGAAATAGCGCTGTATTAATAATTAGCGACACCTCACCAATTCGGCTGTCGCACGTGGATATGCGAATGACCTACACAATTGAAACGAAGCGGAAATTTTTATGATATACAAACTGGAACTATGCTGTTATATACCCAAATCACGCAGGCCCAGTGAATCGCTGTAGGCTTTGCAGGCAAGACGATTAAGAATTAGTTTGTGAAGTTTTTTTTAGCTTTATAATTTCAAATATATTTAAATTTAAATATAAAACTATAAAATTTCAGTGCCGTTTAAAGGAAAAATTGTAAACCCTGATTAACTCAAGAATGAATAAATAATGAAAATTGTATTTATTCTCCTTGTTCATGAACACACTTACACACTTTTTAATTATCCTAACATAAAAAAAAATCACTAACTAGTTGAACGTTCCCGGCGATGCTCGGGATGGATTCAAAATTTAGAGTCATTTTCTATATTTCTCTGCTGCATTAGCACAACTCACTTCAGAAATAGTGATATTCAGTTTTATTTTGAGATTAGGGCTGCTCTACAGAAACTGCAAGTCGCCCTCAAAACGACGTCTGGGGTGTGACTAAACTCTTTGACGGTCACAATAAAATCCTTTGGTCACTGAGCCAGCTTGATCTTTACTCCTATTTATATTGTACTAGCTGACCCGGCAAACTTCATCCCGCCTATTTAAGTATTTGATTTAATAATTTTAAACATTTTAAATTCATTGATTCCTTGCGATTCGATTATATCGTTTAAAAATGATTGGTTTTATCGGAAAGACAACATCCTCGACTTTTGGCTTTTGTACATGACCTCTATTCCGGATATATATTGGGTGCATTTCAGTTATTTTCGTAGTTTTCCAGAAACTGAAAGTGGTCATCTTCTAATTCAATATGGTGCCCAGGGTCAATGCTTGGCTTCTCTATATCATTTCGATTACGGACATATCTATATGTAGTAGTATTCTATTATTTTTTTAATTCAAACTGTTGTCTAAAATCAATTTATAGCTCCTTGCATCATTATGGATCCGGTGATACTCATATTGGGTGGTATTTGGTCATTTTCGGCTGGTTTCCAGACACCGGAAGTCACCATCTTACAATTCGAAATGTTGTCTGAGGTCGATTTGTGGCTTCAGTGCATCATAACAATTCCGGAAAGACCCATGTTGGGTCATTTGCCGCTATTTTTCAAAAACGGGAAGTCGCCATCTTGGATTTCGAAATGGTATGTGGAGAAATGCCAGAAGAAGGAATGGTGTCTAAACATTATTGACATGTTTGTTACACCTAAAAACATTCACTTGCCAAATTTGGTTATATTTGCTTGATTGGTTCTCGAGCTGTGCGTAATTTGAGTTTCATTTGTATGGGACCCCTCCCTTATAGAAGAGAGAGGGGTGTCGAACCATTATGGATATATTTGTTACCCCTAAAAACAATCACCTGCCAAATTTGGTTCCATTTAATTGGTTAGCTCTCGAGATAAGCAGAAATTTAAGTTTCAGTTGTTATGAACCCCTCCTTCACAGCAGAGAGAGGGGAATCAAACCACTATGGACATACTTGTTACCTCTAAAAACATTCACATACCAAATTTGGTTGTATTCGGTTGATTGGTTTTCGAGCTGGGCGAAATTCGTGTTTCATTTGTATGGGACCCCTCCCTTGTAGAAGAGGGAGGGGTGTCAAACCATTATGAATATATTTGATACCCTTAAAAACATTCACTTACCAAATTTGGTTCTATTTATTTGGTTAGTTTTCGAGATGTGCAGAAATTTGTGTTTCATTTGTATGGGACCCCTCCTTTCCGGGAAAGGGAAGGGTGTCGAATCAACATGGACATATTTGTTACTCCTAAAAACATCTACATGCCAAATTTGGTTCCATTTGCTTGGTTAGTTTTCGAGATGTGCAGAAATTTGTGTTTCATTTGTATGGGACCCCTCCCTTACAGAAGTGGGAGGGGTCTCGAACTATCTTAGTCACCTTTCCCGGCCCCTAAAAGCCCTATATAAAAAATTTCACGCCGATCGGTTCGGTAGTTTCCAAGCCTATATGAATCAGACAGACAGACAGACAGAGCTGCATTTTTATATGTTTAGATTTTTTTAGTGTTAGCAAACCGCAGTGCCAGGTTCACAATTTGTGTTTGACGATGCCTGTTGTTTGTTTACACGTATAAATAATTGTCAGTAAATGTCTAAGCAAAAATTAGGCATATACATACTCCATCGTTATATTTGAGTTTTGTTTAATGGCCTCGTTTGGTGCCATTTTGCTTATTTGTTGTATATAAATTAATTCGATTGTTTGTTTATATTAATTATTTATTTAAACAATTTTGTTGTATCTTGAATGCATATAAAATTTAAATTTTAGTGAAAACAAGTCGTAGATTAGGTCAAATTATTAAATTGTTCTAGAAAAATTACGCTAGTTTTTGCGCGGCGTTGAAAGCCGCGGCCGTAGTGAAAGGCGAGTTGAAGCCAGTTAAAGCCATCCATAGTGCAACAGTGACACCTTCGGGGTTACCCACCAGCCGATTGTCCATCGATCAACAAGCCGGTGCTACCCTTGTGACGCCCCACCGGTGACCACCGAGGCCGCCTTGTCTGATACTACAACGCCCAGCTGGCCAGAAGACTGAATCCGACCAGCGAAACCACCGTATCTCCAAGGAAGCAAAGCAGCCACCCAACCAGCATCTAACCCCCCCCCCCCTCCTAGCGAGCGGAGTGCCCGACGGACGTTTAAACGTGCAAAAATATGCGCAAGTAAATTGAGTCCCTACTAACTCTTCCTTCCCGCTAAAAGTAATTTGAATAAAAATTTTGTATGGTCTCGTAATTTTCAAGCTGTTCTTTGTTAAATCAATTGTCCTTTGGACTTGCTTACGCTCCATAGTATACGTTTTGTGAATTTCGCTCAGTGACCAATGGTATAGGTGGGTTGAAAGTTCGCCCGATTGAGTTTTTACAGGAGACCCAAGTAACGATCCAAAGCTGGTAAGCAAAAAAAACAGTTAGAAGCTAGTGAACTGTAACAAGGGTTCCACTTTTCATTCTGTGCCGAACACGCAGCAGCATCGGTTGTGTTTCGAATTCGCTCCGATAAAATTCAAAACGTGTGCACAAGTGCTGGCATTCTTTGACCGGGCCCGGTGTCTTTTGTTTAGATTGCTGTTTCGCATTCAAGGTCAAGTGCCTTTGTGTAACTGTGTCGCTTTGTAGCTGCCTGCTGTCGAACGAATTGGTGGTGAGTGCAGTGTACTCCTGTGGACGTTTATCCAACACGAAGGAGAAAAGGAAAGGAAGGTACGTGCTTCTTGTCTGTCCCATCGGCGCGCTAGTTTAAGCGCGATGGATGTAGATCCCCCACCTCCCGCACCTCCATCCTCGAGTCCCCCCGACCCTGTCCCTCCTGCCCCTCCTTCTACTGTTAATTCTTCAGCTCCCTCACGTGTCAGGTTGTATCCAGACGGATCGACGCTTCCAGTGGCAGTTTACCTCAGGCCTAAAGCAGGGCCGAAATCGAAATCATTGAACATATTACAGATTTCGGAAGACCTGACGTCACACTATAAAGCTGTGACTGAGATTTCTAAAATCAGGCCGAACAAGCTCCGTGTCGTGGTCAATGACCTTAAAGAGGCCAAAGATATAGCTTGCTCCGAGCTCTTTACACGGGAATACCGTGTCTATGTACCCGCTAGAGATGTGGAGATCGACGGTGTCGTGACCGATTCGAGTCTTTCCGTCAAGTGTATATTGAAAAGTGCTAAAGGGTGCTTCAAGAACAGCACATGTCCCGATGTGAAGGTGCTCGACTGCAAGCAATTGCGGTCGGTATCGCTTGTCGGTGACAAAAAAGTTTACACTCCGTCAGACTCGTTTCGAGTTACGTTCGCCGGGTCTGCACTACCAAGCCACATCTCGACCCACCGGGTTCGTCTCCCTGTGAGGCTCTACGTGCCCCGCGTCATGAACTGCCTGAATTGCAAGCAGTTAGGCCATACAGCCGCCTACTGCTGCAATAAGGCACGTTGTGGCAAGTGTGGGGAGTCTCATGCGGAAGATTCTTGCAGTGTTAACGCTGAAAAGTGTATTCACTGCGGGGAAAATCTGCATGAGCTCTCGACATGTGCGGTGTACATGCAGCGCAGGGATAAAATAAAACGGTCTCTCAAAGAGCGTTCAAAGCGTTCCTACGCTGACATGCTGAAAAAGACCGTTACCACTTCTCCCGTTACTTCGAACCCCTTCGATCTGTTGTCCTCTGATGAAACCGATTCTGACGATTCACCAGCGGGAACATCCTATGCCAATCCTGGGGAGTCTAGAAAGAGGAAAAATATTTTCTCTCCTAAACTTCCCCGAAAAGGTCCAAAGATTTCCCAAAGTGAAATGAATGGTACAAACAAACCCAAAAGTGCTGCGGAAAAACCGAAGCAAACTCCTCCTGGGCTTGCAAATTTAAAGTCCCAGAAGGAGTTCCCAGCACTTCCTGGAACATCTAAAACCCCAGTTGTTCCTTTTGCACATCCAGTTGAAAAATCAAATGCTGGACTGGTGAAATTTTCTGACATTGTGGACTGGATTTTTGAAACTTTTAATGTACCCGATCCAATAAAAGTTTTTCTTACAGCATTCATCCCAACAGTTAGAACATTTTTGAAGCAGTTGACTGCTCAATGACCCCTCCTTGCAGCGATCGTATCCTTTGATGCCTAATTCATCTGCTAATCTGAAGGATTCTATCTCTGTCTTACAGTGGAATTGTTGGAGTATTTTACCAAAAATTGATTCGTTTAAAGTTTTGATAAATAAACACAAATGCGATGCATTTTCCCTTTGTGAAACTTGGCTTACTTCAAATATTGATCTCAACTTCCATGATTTTAATATTATTCGCCTTGATCGAGACACCCCATATGGAGGAGTACTTTTAGGGATTAAAAAGTGCTATTCTTTCTATCGTATTAACCTCCCCTCGGATCCAGGCATCGAAGTTGTTGCATGTCAAATGACAATACAAGGTAAAGAGCTTTGTATTGCCTCAATATATATTCCTCCCAGAGCACAGGTTGGGCAACGGCTGCTCTTTGATTTAATAGAACTTCTTCCCTCGCCACGTTTGATTTTGGGAGACTTCAACTCTCATGGTGTGGCTTGGGGTTCCCCTTACAATGATAACCGCTCATCTTTAATCTATAACCTTTGCGATGACTTCGACATGACTATTTTGAACAACGGTGAAATGACACGTATCCCGAAACCTCCAGCGCGCCCAAGCGCTTTGGATCTATCCTTATGTTCGACGTCGCTACGGCTGGATTGCACATGGAAGGTAATCCTCGATCCTCACGGTAGCGACCATTTGCCTATTCTTATTTCAATTACAAACGGGTCAACTCGCATGCGACCAATTGACATTCCGTATGACCTCACACGGAATGTCGATTGGAAGTTATACGAAGAAATGATTTCCAAAGCGGTCGAGTCGATTCAACATCATCCACCACTTGAAGAATACGACCTCCTCGCGGGCTTGATTCTCGACGCCGCGTTGCTAGCCCAAACGAAGAAATATCCCGGCGTTACGATCAAAGAGCGGCCTCCAACTCCGTGGTGGGACAAAGAGTGCTCCGATGTCTACACGCAAAGATCCGACGCGTTTTTGGCCTTCCAGAAGGGAGGTATACCCGACGACTTTATACGGTACTCGGAGCTTAATACAAGGCTCAAAACCCTGGCTAAAGCAAAGAAACGCGGATATTGGCGTCGGTTCGTGAACGAGACGTCGAGAGAGACATCGATGAGCACTCTTTGGAACACAGCCCTAAAAATGCGGAATCGCGTAACGGTCAACGAAAGCGAGGAGTGTTCAAGTCGGTGGATATTTGATTTTGCCAGGAAAGTATGTCCGGACTGTGTTCCTGCGCAAAACTTTGTTCGCGATGCGTCTCCGGGCCACGACGCGATAGAATCACCTTTTACGATGACAGAATTTTCAGTTGCCCTCCTGTCCTGTAACAATAACGCGCCTGGGTTAGATAGAATCAAATTCAACTTGTTGAAGAATCTACCCGGCAATGCCAAGAGGCGCTTGTTGAACTTATTCAATAAGTTCTTGGAGCAAAACATTGTACCGCAGGATTGGAGGCAAGTGAAGGTGATCGCCATCCAAAAACCAGGAAAACCAGCTTCTGATCACAACTCTTATAGGCCGATTGCAATGCTATCCTGTATCCGAAAATTGATGGAAAAAATGATACTCCGTCGCTTAGACCATTGGGTCGAATCAAATGGTCTGCTATCAGATACTTAGTTTGGCTTCCGCCGTGCCAAAAGGACGAATGATTGTCTTGCGTTGCTTTCAACAGATATTCAGCTGGCGTATGCTCGCAAAGAACAAATGGCGTCTGCGTTCTTGGACATTAAGGGGGCTTTTGATTCCGTTTCTATTGACATTCTTTCGGGTGAACTTCACCGACAAGGATTTTCTCCAATTTTGAACAATTTTTTGCACAATTTGTTGTCCGAAAAGCATATGCATTTTACGCATGGCGATTTGGCAACTTTTCTAATTAGCTACATGGGTCTTCCCCAGGGCTCATGTTTAAGCCCCCTTCTTTACAATTTTTATGTAAATGACATCGACGAATGTCTGGCAAATTCATGCACGATAAGACAACTTGCAGACGACAGTGTAATCTCTGTTACAGGAGCCAAAGCTGCCGATTGGCAAGGACCATTGCAAGATACCTTGGACAATTTGTCCGCTTGGGCTTTACAGCTAGGTATCGAATCCTCTCCGGAGAAGACTGAGATAGTAGTTTTTTCAAGGAAGCATGAACCTGCTCAGCTTCAAACACAATTAATGGGTAAAACGATTTCTCAGGTTTTGGTACACAAATATCTTGGTGTCTGGTTCGACTCTAAAGGCACCTGGGGTTGCCACGTGAGGTATCTGATGCAAAAATGTCAACAAAGAGTGAATTTTCTTCGCACAATAACCGGACAATGGTGGGGAGCCCACCCAGGAGACCTTATAAGACTTTACCAAACAACGATATTGTCTGTTATTGAGTACGGGTGTTTCTGCTTCCGCTCCGCAGCAAACACACATTTGATCAAACTGGAGCGAATACAATATCGTTGTTTGCGTATCGCCTTGGGTTGCATGCAATCGACCCATACGATGAGTTTGGAGGTCTTAGCTGGAGTTCTACCTTTGAAAACCTGCTTTTGGAGCCTGTCTTCTCGTATTCTTATCAAATGTGAGGTCTTGAACCGTCCTGTGATTGAAAATTTTGAAAGGTTAATCGAACTTAATTCTCAAACCCGTTTTATGACATTGTATTTCAATCACATGTCCCAAAATATCAATCCTTCTCTGAATATTCCAAATCGTGTCAACTTATTGAATACTTCTGATTCTACTGTGTTTTTCGATACATCCATGATAGACGAAACCCGTGGAATCCCGGATCATTTACGCGTGCAGCAGATCCCCAAAATTTTTTCTAATAAATATCGAAACATCAACTGTGACAATATGTTCTACACTGACGGATCACTTATCGATGGGTCCACTGGCTTCGGTATCTTCAATAACAATTTAACCGTCTCCCATAAGCTCGATAATCCTGCTTCTGTTTACGTCGCAGAATTAGCTGCAATTCAGTACACCCTAGGGATTATCGAAAAAATGCCCACGGACCATTATTTCATCTTTACGGACAGTCTCAGTTCCATTAAGGCTCTCCGATCGATGAAAGATGTTAAGCACTCTCCGTATTTCCTGGGGAAAATACGGGAACATCTGAGTGCTTTATCCGAAAAATCTTCTCAGATTACCTTAGTGTGGGTCCCTTCTCACTGCTCGATACCGGGCAATGAGAAAGCGGACTCTTTGGCTAAGGTGGGCGCAACAAACGGTGAAATTCATGAAAGACCAATTGCTTCTAATGAATTTTTTGCATTTGTACGTCAGAATACGATCATCAGTTGGTAAAATTCTTGGACCAGAGGGGAACTGGGAAGGTGGTTACATTCCATTATACCCGAAGTATCGACGAACCCGTGGTTCAAGGGGTTGGATGTAGGTCGAGATTTCATTTGCGTGATGTCTCGGCTTATGTCCAATCACTATAAATTTGATGCGCATCTCCGTCGTATTGGGCTCGGGGAAAGTGGTATCTGTGCCTGTGGTGAAGGTTATCACGACATAGAGCACGTTGTTTGGTCATGCCCTGTCCACCGTGACGCCAGGTCTAAATCAGTAGCTTCCCTTGAGGCCGGAGGTAGACGGCCAGCTGTACCTGTTCGTGATGTCTTGGCGAGCCGTGACATACCCTGCATGACCCTTATATACGTTTTCCTAAAATCCATCCATGCCCCAGTCTAGTCCCGTTCCCCTCCGTCTACACCCAACAAAACGACATGATACCGGATTCGTCATCTTGGAGTTCGAAATTGCTATTGGGAATGATTTCTGGCCTCTGAGCATAATCTTGTCTGAAAATACTAAGATTGTATTGTATTTGACCACCAAGAGCTGTTCGCCAGAAACCGGAAAATACCATTACAAAATTAAATATGGCAGCTGGAGTTGATATGGGATGACCATTTGGGGGTGTTTTCTATCATTCTTAAGTTTAGGTCTAATAATCTGCAAGATCAGTCACGATTACTACAATGTTTGTAGTTACGTATTTGATGAAAATAGCTTCATGTGTCTGAGATGTGCGGCACTCATTTATTTGTCATATATTATACCGTTCCAGCTGAAAACCAAAAACAATGACTTGCGACGTTAGATTTTTTTAACTTATGCACAATGCGCATCATGTCGCATTAGCGTAAAAAATCGCGTAAAAACCGCCTTAATTCGAAAATCTGCGTAAAAAAAAATTCGTGAAAAAATGCGAAAAAAACCTGATCGGTGCGTAAAATATGGATATTGAAAAACATCACTTCGCGTGCACATTCGAATCAAACGATTTGATGTGATTAAAATTGTCTGTCATGTCTACGCAGTTATATGAATAATATATTACTTTTTATTTTTCAGATTAAATTATTTGCAATATACATATTTCCATATTTTCTTCATTTGTCAGATATTCTCAAATTCCATTCCTAAGCATTACCGAACATTTTAATGTAAAAAAATCACTATATGTCATCGCTTTGAATTTCGAGTTAGAGGCGAATTACGCATGTTTTATGTAGTGAATAATATCCCAATTTTTAGTAATCAGGTACCTGTTGTTTCTCCTCAAATGTCTCGTCTGAATATCGATATAAAAAACACATGCCATCGCTTTTAACTTCGAATTATAGGCTGAACGTTGAAGGTTGAACGAAAAAAAGTCAGGTTTTATTTATGTTTTACGTTATGTGAATGATATCACAATTTTTATTATTAAAAAACCCTAAATGTTTCACAAATTTATTGCTTCGACCTATACGAATATTTTCTTGTGATAAAATTTACATGTCACCGCTTGTTTTTGAGTTAGAACGATTTAAAATCATGGTGCTTGTTGTATACCTTAGAAACGGCGGGAATAATATCAATAAGATCTGTGTTACATAATTCCATTTTTATGTAGTAGATAAAAATAACTAATCATGAACCATCGGTGAACCTATTAATGGAGCGCTCTAATCCAATACTGCGTTATCAAAATAATCAAAACAGAGCAACCTGCACACCGCCGTTGCTACATCGCACACCACGAGGTATAAATCACACAGCCCCGCCGCCACGTTTTGCGTTATGTGAATGATATCACAATTTTAATTATTAAGAAACCCTTAATGCTTTACAACTATATTGCTTCGAACTCTACGAATATTTTCTTGCAACGAAACGTGCATGTCACCGATTACTTTTATGATTTAGAACGATTTAAAATGATAGTAATTATTGTGCACCACAAAAACGGCGGGAATAATATCAATAAGATCTGCGTTACTTAATTCCATTTCAATGTAGTAGATAAAAATAATTAATCATGAATCATCGTATAAATGAAGCGCGTTAATTCAATACTGCGCTATCAAAATAATCAAAACAAAGCTACCTGTACAAGTGTACACCGCTAAGTATAAATCGCACAGCCCCGCCGCCACGTTTTACATTATGTGAATGATATCACAGGTTTTATTATTAAGAAACCCTAAATGTTTCACAAATATATTGCTTCGAACTCTACGAATATTTTCTTGCAATAAAACATACATGTAACCGCTTTTTTTTTATTTAAAACGATTTAAAATGATGGTGCTAATTGTGCTCCTCGGTAACGGCGGGAATAATATCAATGAAATCTGCGTTACGTAAATCCATTCTTATATAGTGGATAAAAATAATTGATCATGCACCATCCTATAAGTTAAGCGCTCTAATCCAAAACTGCGCTATCAAAATAATCAAAACAAAGCAACCTGCACATCGCCGTTGCTGCATCGCACACAATGAGGTTTGAATCGCACAGCCCCGCCACCACGTTTTACGTTATGTGAACGATATCACAATTTTTATTATTAAGAAACCCTATATGTTTCATAAATATATTGCTTCGAACTCTACAAATATTTTCTTGCAATAAAGCGTACATGTCACCGCTTACTTTTTTGATTTAGAACGATTTAAAATGATGGTGGTTATTGTGCACCTCAGGGACGGTGAGAATAATATAAATAAGATCTGCGTTAAGGGATTTAATTTTCATGTAGTAGATAAAAATTATTAATCATGATCCATCCTATAAATAAAGCACTCTAATCTAATACTGCGCTATCAAAATAATCAAAACAAAGCAACCTGCACACCGCCGTTACTACATCGCACACCACTAGGTATAAATTGCACAGCCCCGTCGCCACGTTTTACATTATGTGAATAATATCAATTATGTATTAAGAAACCCTAAATGTTTCACAAATATATTGCTTCGAACTCTACGAATATTTTCTTGCAATAAAATGTACATGTCACCGCTCACTTTCTTGATTTAAAACGATTTAAAATGATGGTGCTTATTGTGCACCTCAGTAACGGCGGGAATAATATCAATGAAATCTGCGTTACGTAAATCCATTTTTATATAGTGAATAAAAATAATTAATCATGCACCATCCTAAAATAAATGAAGCGCTCTAATCCTAAACCGCGCTATCAAAATAATCAAAACAAAACAACCTGCACACCGCCGTTGCTGCGTCGCATACAATGAGGTTTGAATCGCACACCCCGCCATCGTGATCTCGTTGCGGCAGGAGAAGTTTGGTTGTGTTTGTTTTGACCAAGTCCGCATGCCAACCGCACCGGACTTGCTTCAAAACAAACACAACTAAACTTCCCTCTCGCCCGCGACGCACGAAGCCGAATGAACCCCTAGGAGCGAATGAACCCTGGTCCGACATCTCCGACATTTTTGTTGCATTTGAGCACGACATTGGACCGAGGTTGAGCGAAATGTCGACCCGTTGTAGGAACGATCTATCGGAGAATCGGACGCGAATTGGTCCGACATCGGCCTGACAATTCTTACTGGGTTGTTGCGAATGGCTAAAACGGAAGACTGTACGTGTGCGAACATGCAGAGCGAGAGAGTTTCATGTTTGGTGAGAGAGTATGCAAGGAAAACGGTTCGCCATGCAGGCACCGAGAAGTTAAGATCATTCTTTCGGCTAACGTTGTAGATGAAGCGGTAGTTTGCATGATGCAAGATCCATCGGAAATCGGAGGAGAACACGACATCTTGGAGTTATTATTGATGACAAATTAACTTTTAAGTCTCACATAGATAATGTCATCAAGAAAATGGCGAAAAAATACGGTATTTTGTGCCGTTTTAAAATTGAATTGACTGTTAGTAGTGAAATTAGTCTTTATAAGTCAATCATTTCACCACATATAGATTTCTGTTCATCCATAATATTTCTTGCAAACAATACACAAATCTTGAGACTGCAGCGCTTACAAAATGAGGTAATGCGATTAATATTAAGATGTAATATGTAGATACACTTCCTCGAGTATCACGCTGGACGCATTGCAGTGGCTTCCTGTGAAGCAAAAAAATATAAAATTTTGAATAATATGCTGCCTCGCTATTTGTGTGATCGAATTGATAGAGGAAGTGATTTTCATAGGTACAACACTAGAAACGCGGATTATGCTAGAACACCACACTTTTTATTCGGAAGATCACAGAACTCTCTGTTGTACAAAGGAATAAACTTTTCAATTCGATGCCAAGACAAGTAAAACGTTCAGCAACAATGGCGGAGTTTAAAAGGCTTTGTACTTCACTCATAAAGTCTGTCTTGTAGACAGATTAGATCAAATTTTTTGTAAATTAATGACGAAGATTGTAAAATTCGAATATTTTTTCCTAATTTATTGGGTACATTAAGTTATTATGTTCATTGATGATGATGGATTTTTGTTTAAATATAGTTAGGGTAAGGAACGGCTTAAGCGGTAGCGCCTATTTTAATCAGTCGAAGAAAACAGGCCTCAAACTCCTGAATATTGATCAATATCGACAATTTCAATGATGAAAACGAAAACTTTGATTGTCTAGCTGTCTTACGATATAAGAAATACCGTTAAGCAGAAAGCAATCTGTGAACAAACAGCATTTGAAACAAATCGACCTATATTGCAGCCATTCAGAAGCCACTTCGGGTGCTGAAATAAGACGCCTGCAAAACATATGGAAACTGCTTAAAATAGGTTCGTGGTGATTGGAATAGTGTCCCTCGATCGGTAACTTTAATTGATTATTGTTAAAGTTTGCTAACTTAGTTTTACAATCCAAAAACAAATTTTCACAGAGAAAAGATAGAGAACAGATTGATATACCTTTGTTTGAATTTCACCCAACACATTTCAAGTATCTCGTCTCAATACACAGGCCGTTCCTAAAGCTGCTTAGAATATGTTCCCTACCCTATATAATAATTAATATTAGAGTTGAAAAAAATGAGTCGGCTACACATGTTTGAGCCACGCGCGCGTAGACTGACATAGACAATCTGGATATTGAGAACATCAGGTTTAAACCCCTGAAATTGAAACAAAAAGCATAAAGGGTTGATAAGTTGCTTTTTGATTTGTAATAGTATAAATGCTGTTACCTTTATTTTCTTAATTTATCTGCTTTTACGATTTAAAAAAAGGGTTTGGAAGAAAAACTGAAAAGGCTTGGGTTTGCCTGTGGACTGTAGAGCTCGTTATCGGGAATTATAGTGTCATAGGATCTCTTTCGTAGTTCTGGAACGTTATCCAGAACCAATTCTGATTAGTTAACGCTCTTAAATGTTAGGTTCAATTCCTAACCAAGTCCAGATAATTTTCGGGTTGGAAACGTTCTGGATGAGCCTTGGATCAATGTTATTGAAAAATCGTTTTTTTTATTTATTTTGAAGTTATTGGTATTCTTTTGAAGGGTTACTATGTCTGTATTAATAACCAGTCCGTTATTTGTTTGTCAACTGGTTACATTGTATGACTCTATATAATACCTTACTTAGACAAATCGACCACCTTAAACCGATGTTGGGGTATGAGGTGGACCATCATCATCATCATCATCATCATCATCATCATCATCATCATCATCATCATATGGCACCAAAACAAAATTTCGAAAACCAAAATTTCATGCAGCCAACTCAGTTGGGTTAATTTTTGGATTTTTAAAGGGCAAAATTCAATCGCTTTGCACCACCCCATTTTAGGTCCGATTGTGAAATTTTGCACAGGGGGTTGTTTTGGGCAGATGTACATTCTGTATAGGGTTTCTCAAAATAACCATTTTGGTTCGCACCTGTTACGTTATACGTTATACTGTATGCGTTGAATAAATGGACTTTTTTCGGATGGTGATAAAAAATAACTAAGACCACGCGTTTCAGAGTTGAATATATAATAATAATGATACTTGAATCAACAAAATACCAAGGTGAGTCGATTTCTCCACCAAGAAGCCTCCTAATTAGTGTCATTTGTAATGATTGTAGCCCATCTGAGTAGAGAATATCAATAGAGGGCATCCATTAATTACATAACGAGAGGGGGAAGGGTAGAGGGTACTCTCTAGCGTTACGATTTGTTATAAAGGTGAACATGGATGTAAGATAAACGTCACAACGAATTCTTATACTTTTGTTTCCCTTTTACATTTTTCAAAAAATGTCAGTCTAAATCGAGCATTATTATCGAACGTACCAAAACCCAAGACTCACTCACCTCTAGATGGTCTCGAGGTACGATGCAAGCACAGAACAGATATGCAACTAAAGAACCATAAACGAGACTAAATCTCTTTATTTTAAGTATCGACATCTAGCGGTGGAGAGGACGCATTTTACGTTCAAAATTTTATTACACTTATACCATTCATACCTGCTTGGGTGAAGAATTATTTCAGTCTCTCTTGTCCTCATATTAAATCAAAAAGCAAAAAGACTGTGCGACCGCTCGCCGCTCTTTCGTCGAGAGAATTCTGTGCTCTCTCTAGTACTGGTATAGCGAGAGTGCCTTTTGATGATAATCATACGAACAACGTGTTTTAATGTGCAAATTTTTTGAAGTAGAATACTTCTCTCAGGAAGTTCGGCTACATAGGGATGTGAAATGAAAATCTAAAACCGAAAAAAGTGAAAAATATGTCCAATTTCAAATGCGAATAAATCGGTTAGTATTCGATGGATTTCCTTCGTTCTTGCAGAAATAGATTGGAAAATCTTCTAAGATTCTTCCCAAAATAAGATATTTGTAATTTTATTATTCACACTATTGTACTATTGAAAATAGTCAAGCCTTGTCAAAACGAAAAATTCGACCTCTGATTGGTCGTTATATGCTCGCTTCCCAAGCACGGTCGACAGGATCATATACCTTGCAATTGAAAACATGCTATTTGGCCTATATAAGAGCCTGTTTCAGCCGGAGCCGCACATAATAGTTCTAGACAGCGACAACAGCAGTCGTCCTTCCTTAGCAGCAGCACTAGCCCTGTGGTTGGTCACCATGTCTCAGAAGCAGCGCGGTTTTTTTCAGCGTGTGTCGCCAGACAGCCATTATTCCCCCCGTGTTGGGGCAGCATGAAGATTGCCATCAGGAAATCCAATTTTGGAAATCAAAATGCCTTTTTCAAGGCAAATAAACAAGTCATTGAAAGTTAATAATTTTTGTCAACGCAAGCATGCATTCTGTGTTGCATCCTAGCAATTTAAATCTGTCGCACCCGTCGAATTTACTGAATGTAAAATAGCTTCCACAGTGCATGTTGTCCGTGTATCTTAATTCCCCCATTGTTAGGGCAGCTCAAAAGTTGTAATCAGTAACCGATTTTGTACCGAAAAATGCTTTTTTCAAGGCAAATAAAAAAATAATTGAAGGTTAATAATTTTCTGGCATCAACACAAGCAGACATTCTGTGCGGGATGCAATCAAATTCTGTTGTAATTGTCTAATTTTTACTTTATTTAGTAAACCCCACACTGTAGGGGCAGCGCAAAGGCTGCGATCAGCATAACCGACATTGAATAATAAACTGCCCTGTTAGAACGCATTCACAAAAGCAGTTAGTTCGACTATGCAGAGCTAGTATGAAGTCGATTCAATCAATCAGCAGTAACAGAATTTCGTCGTCTCCCAGTTGCCAAGTTGCAACATGATGCAACACGCAACACAGCGAGCAAACGAAATCGCTTGATGTTACAAACCGCAAAAAGATACGGGTTAAAACCGTTGCGTGTGTGAGAGCACCATCGGTGTTTATTCGCTGGATACAAAAATCAAATGCGAATTGTGGAATAATTCGTCTAAAGAACATAAGAAAATGGTAAACCTGAACTGAAAGGCGTGGCCTATTACGTAGCACCCTTCGGCTATAAAAGAGTGTTTCTGGGAAAACTAGCTACATTCATTAGTCGGAAGGTGAGCTGGATGGACCGTCCACAACGTTGACAGCAGCAGCAGCAGATATCAGCACTCAGCAGTAACAGAATATATCAGCGGGTTGCGCCTGTGGCTGCCTTCAAATTAAACAAATCACTTGCCCTGTGGTTGGTCACCACGTCTCAGGCCTTTGTCTGAGAACGAACGCCAACGCGAGCGATCGGGCGAGGTTTTTGCCGTACATCAGCCGGCACTTCCTCTAATGGAAAAGTTGGATCATTTTGTTCAGAAGAATATTACTGTCGGTAATATTACAGAGCTGCGATTGCATTATATCCGATATGGAATTGAACAATTGTTCTTTTAAGGACAAATAAAACACTTAATTTAAAGAGTTAATAGTTTTGGGTACCAGTAGCAGTATGGTAACAGCCTCAGCGGTAGGTGCACCCGGTACTTCCATGAGGCGGATGTTATAAGGAAGTAAATGGAAGCGGCATGGCGAAACAGTTCGGGTGTGCTTAGACGCGCGTCATTTTTCGTTGTTGATATTATTCCCCACATGAAACGAAGCGCTTTCGTACGATAGCGGCGGTATTAGCGGTAGATGCATTTGCCAACACTTACTCCAGTAAAGCCGTGTCTAATTTTCAATGTGAAAACACCTTTCTATTGTGTTGGCCGTGCACATTAGGCCTCTGCCAGGCTAAACGCGAAAAGTGGCGTGAACCGTTTCGCCCGGCCGTAGGTTAATGTGCAACCGTAAGTAGAGCTGTGTAAAAGTATTCTATTTCAACCTCGCGGTCGTGACTTTGCACACAACCCTCCTGTGATTTTTTTTTAATGAATTTCATTCTTGCCCGATTTGAAAACCTAATATCTTGACTAACGACAATCGTTTTTTACATTGTACCACATCTGTTCAACTGAAGAACCAAAAATGAGACAAGATCTCTTTATTTCAAGTATCGACATCTAGCGGTGGAGAGGACGCATTTTACACTCGAAATTTTATTACGCTTATATTCCATTTATTCAATGAACGAACTGTATGGGCCTCGCCGCTTTTTCGCCGAGAGAATCCTTTGTTCTCCCTGGTACTGGAATAGCGAGAGTGCCTTTTCATGATAATCGTACAGTACGACCCGCATACGTGCAACGGATTTTTATGTATTCTGCCCATAATTCAAAAATTGGCTAATATGCCATTTTTACCAAAATCGAGAAAACAGTTTCTCGTGATGGTACACACCTTAAACGAGGTCCCTACGGAAGCCGATTGTCAAAAAATGCATTTGGGAAGGCAACAAATGCGAAACAATTTTGGCTAATATCCAAAACAATTGAGAAGTTGGCTAATATCCAATATGTTTCAACCTGTGGCATGTTCACGAACCAGTGTATTATTACTGTACTGTGTTTCGTCTAACTTTCGAAAGTGTGCTGTGCCTAGGTAAGCAATCGTAAGGCCCTTGCATCAAATTTGACTTTTTCACGAAGAATATTTGATGCTACAAGAATTTATTTGTTGCGCTGCGAAACCCAATGATCAAAACGTGTGACTGTTTTCTTCTGTCATAAATCTTTACGTTTGAAAAAATGCTATTTCGCTCTTTGATTAGAAGTTATATTAATAAAGAGAAGATTCAGATTTCATTTTGGATTTGATGACAAAAAATAGGAAAGTGGATTGTGAGATTATTATGAATTAATGATATTTTTGTTACATTGCTATATTGTTGCACGTAACAATTGTCTCGTCGTCCTTTTCATCCTCACTTGTGCTTCCATGTTGTTTTATTAAATTTAAAACCATTTTTATTACCAACGAGCAAGATATAATTCACATCGTATGGATATTAGCCAAATTGCACACCGGTTTGTCAACTGACCTTTCGTTTATAATTGAAAAAACGGCTACTGCGTTGAAAATACGTGGCGGATGGAATTTTCCTGCAGATTTCTCTGTTTCAACTCAACGGCAAGGTTCCAGCATATATGAAGGGTGATATACTAAATAAAAAAGTTGTCATGAACAGTAAAAATATGTTGTACCGACAAAAAACTTTCAAATGCGTTTTTCTCGATTTGATGCCTATGGTATATTAGCCAATTTTTGAATTATGGGCAGAGATATATTTTTGATAATTTTCATTGTTGCCCAAGTTGAAAACTGAGTATCTTGACTAACGACAATCATTTTTTTACATTGTACCTGATGTCGTAAGCAGTGCTGTGTATAGCGTGTCTGATATGCATTACTTGCAATGTTAGGTATAAAAAACGGTACGAGAAAAAGTGGAAGAGGTTGTTTATAAGACACGTTTATAAGACACGACGCAGAGGAATAGGTTTGGGAATACACTCAATTGGGGTTAATTAATTTAATAGTCTCTTTGCTCCAGATGACGTTTACCTCTGTAGCCGGCACCGCGGTTTCACTTGCTGCCGTATCCAAAACAAGAATAAAATTGAATTGTTTTGTGGCTGTCTTTTGTATCAAGTATCAAGTGCACTAAGATATCTTAATTTAGGCTGTGGCTACGAAGAGGCTATAGACAAGGGTAAATAGTGCATTCTCCATCTATGGTATAACAGTTCAAATAACAATTTCCTGCATTTTACGATAGCGTAGATAATTTTACAACTGATTGCTGCAATTAGTAAGACTTGGGCGAAAAATTGTCAATTCCATTTATTGACAAGTGTATAATTTTCAACATGGCCAATTTTTTATTTAGTTTTGGATGATTTACAGTGATAATTAAATTCTACATGAGGTGATTTATTAGCAATTATGTATATATGAAAATTTCAATCGCTATACTGCTAGCCACACACGCTATATAGCAAGCCACACATGCTATAAACTATATAACATATATAGCAAGTCACGCACGCTAGCCGCACGTTTCATAGTAAGCCACATACGCTATATAGCAAGCCACGTACGCTATATAGTAAGCCACACAAGCTATAGACATGCACATACACGCTATAAACATACACCCACGCTATACAGCTAGCTATGCACGCTATATAGCAAGCCACGCACTCTAGCCACACGCTCTATAGAAAGCCACACACGCTATATAGCAAGCCACGCACGCTAGCCACACTTTATATATTAGGGATACACGCTACAAATATTCACACACGTTATGTGCACACACCCCACATACGCTGGATGATGGTGGCTTCTCAAATCACCTGGCGGTGCGAGTCTATTTCAGTTTCGGGTTGTATTCACCCAATATCTAAATTCACCCGATATCTAAATCGGATTACCGCTGGTGGGGTCCAACTCAGATCGAAGGGAAGCCGAACTGAAAGAGGTAAGAACTGCAGCTAACCACTACCACCGCCGCTGTTGCCCGATGCTGATCCACTTCGCCTACTGCCGTCGGTGTTGATGTCCGTTGCTGCTGCCTGCTGCTAGTAAACTGATTTGCTCGGGGAGAAACAGTCTCTTATATAGCCCGAAGAGTGCATTCCCGGCTAACTAGGTACTCCATTCTGTCGTCCTTTTAAGGGAAAGGCATCAAGCGACCCATCAAAAGTCGACATTTGCGTTTCGACAATGTTCAACAATATTCAATATTACAATAGTTTGAACAATCAGATTTCAATTTTCTGCATTTGGACGGGTGCTTAAATGATTTTCCAATCGATTGCTGCAAAAATTACAGAAATCGGTTGGAAACTGACTGGGTTTAAAAGGTTTGAAAATGACAATTTTTGTGACGCTCTCGATGTTTTCGGTTTTGAAATTGGATCCCTGTATTGAAATTGGGTCCCTGTAATTGTTGCCGTAAGACGTATTCTACGTCAAAAAATATTGTCGTTGGTCGAGAGATTCGATTTCCAAGCCCAACTAAGATATTCAAGTAAATCAACTAACAGGTTAAAATAGTTTCAACAGCCGCGAGGTGTACGATCCAAGAAAATTTGTTAATCAATGTTTGAATGGTTGAAAGATTTTTAGTTTAATTTGTTCTATTGGCGTTGATTGTGAATTGTTACTGAATTTCCGCTTTAAAGATCTCTTGAATGCGGTCCTGTCTTAACTTGACTTTGATAGATTCAACTATTCAAGATCACCTTTTCGCCTGGAGGTGTAGCAAAAAAAATAATTTTCAAACTATTGGAGCGAACTGTTCGAACGATGCACTGTAAAATCAATGTAGGATGGAACAGCAAAAAATGAATGCAAAAGCTTGGGCACCGATTTGCTGCAGAGTTTTGTTCGAAGATGCATATCTGTTCTGTGATTGCTTCTAATGTCGCCAGCTGTGCAGTGTATAGCGCGTCTGATATGCACTACTCGCAATGTTAGGTATGATTAACGGTACGAAAGAAAACAATATTGTTAGTTGAGAAATTCGGTTTCAAACTCAAACGAAAAGATTTAAGTAATTCAACTAACTGTTTAAAATGAAATCGGAACTGGCTGCACGGTTAATAAGAAGTACGCAGCTTTCGCTTGCACTAATTTTATTTTATTTTAAATCATGTTTTTAATGAGCATAAACAATACAAGTTCTTAGGAACGATGAACTTATGCGTGTTTGTTTACGGAAGTGATAAAAGTGATCGTGTGAAAGTGCATCATGTAGTGAAAAATCATCAAAAACGGATATTGAGAAACATCCGTTTATCGCGTTTTCATCCAATGTATAAAAAGTGCGAGTAGGATAACACAAGTCCGTACATCGAGTCAACATGTAAACAACGCTTTTGGTTCGCCACGGACAATATATAGCGAATTTCTTTATTCCACTGCGTTCGGGCAAATCTGCCGAGGAATGAAGAAACAACATCGCAATTTACGACGCACGTGAGAAAGAGATGCCAGATGATTATTTACGAACTAAGCACGTGCGGTGGCGGGTTGATGATGACACGTTTTATAGTGCGCTTTGGGCAGCTTACCAGGTCAATACTGGGTCAAAATCAAAACGAGGTGAGCTGGTGAAATAAAGAAATTCGCTGATAGTCTAGCGAGTGAAAGATGGGACAAATTTAGCTAAGTATCCCTGCTCTTTCTTTCGCATTACATGATGGTTGTGCGATGTATTGCGAAAGCGACTATGGCAACAGTCATGCCAACTCAATGAGGTATACAAAGGTGAGGAAGAAGAAGACATTTCTCTGTAGAGTTCTCCAGGTGCGTTTGTATTAGTGCGATGTTTTCGATTTATTTTTTGTTAGCTGTAAGAATTTTTTGTCACCTGTGAGAACTGTCATCTGAAAGAGAGCATAAAAAACTACCGGGTTTGATTCACACTCTCAAAAATTTCAATATACAGTGTAAAGCGGGCCGTGTCGTAGTGTTTGTGTGTTTTCGCTTGGAGAACTCTGTATTAGTAACGAAAAAAAGGCAAACAGAAGCACGTGTTGGGGTAGTGACGTAGATCTTCAAAAACATGAAAATGCCATTTGGCGCATTGTTTAACGACGCAGGTAGACATTTGCAGCCGTAAACTGTCATAACTTGTGAAAATTACTTGAAAAACCTAAATTAATTCACCTAGCAGTCAGACCCAGCCTTTCTCATTCAAACTTTTATTTTCAAAAACAGATTTACATGAACGCTTCAATCCAATGTATATTCACTCTTTAGGTTCTAAAATATTGATGTTGCAATCTATACATATAAAAATGCAGTCCGGTCTGTCTGTCTGAACCATATAGGCTCGAAAACTACCGAACCGATCGACGTGAAAATTTGTATGCAGAGGTTTTTGGTGCCGATAGAGGTTCCTATGATAGTTTGAGACCCCTCCCTCTTCTGGAAAGGAAGAGTCCCATACAATTGAAGAATAAATTTCTGCACAACTCAAGAACAAACCAAGCAAATGAAACCGAATTTGGCATGTGGATGTTTTAAGAGGGGTTCCATGCAAATGAAACACAAATGTCTGCACATCTCGAGAAATAATCAGATAAATGGAACCAAATTTGGCAGGTGAATGTTTTTAGTGGTTAAAAATATGACCATAATGTTATGACACCCCTCCTTTTTGGAAGGGAGGGGTGCCATACAAATGAAACACAAATTTCTCCACATCTCGAGAACTAACCGAGTAAATGGAACCAAATTCAGCATGTGAATGTTTCTAGGGGTAACAAATATGCCCATAATGGTTCGACACCCCTCCCTTTTCTGGAAGGGAGGGGTTCCATACAAATGAAACACAAATTTCTGCACATCTCGAGAACTAATCAACTAAATGGAACCAAATTTGGCAGGTGAATGTTTTTAGAGTTAATAAATATGTTCCATAATCGACCTCAAGCAACATTTTGGATTGTAAGATGGCAACTTCCGGTTTCTGGAAAACAGCCAAAAATGGTCGATTTCCACCCAATATAACAATAACCGGATCTAGAATGATACACAGGAGCCAAAATCAGCCACAGATACCATTTTGAATTCTAAGATTGCGACTTTCGGTATTGGGTCTTATTCGATCATTTTCGGCTGTTTCCTAGGAACATGTGCCTCCAGAAGAGGGAGGGGCGTCGAACCATTATGGACATATTTGTTACATCTAATAACTTTCAGCCAGAATGACGCTCAGAGGCCAGAAATTATCCCAAATACCATTTTGAAATCCAAGATGGCGACTTCCGGTTTGTAAAAAACAGCCTAAAATAACCAAATACCATTCAATATGAGTATCTCTGGAACCAGAATGATGCAATGAGCTAACAATTGACCTCAGCCACCATTTTGAATGGCTAAATGGCAACTTCTAGGAAGCAGTCGAAAATGACCGAATAATACTCAATATGGATATTTCCGTAATCGAGATGATGCATAGAAACCAAACATTGACCCTGGACACCATTTTGAATTTAAAGACGACCACTTTGAGTTTGTGGAAAACAATCAAAATAACCAAATACCTCCCAATATGGGTATTTCAGGTGTCAGATTGATGCCAGAAAGTCTGCTGAAAATGACCGACATGATATATTCAGAATTAAGGCGATGTACAGAAGCCAAAAGTCGAGGGTGTTGTCATTTCGATAAAACCAATCATTTCAAACGATTTGTTATTTGACTTCGATCATATCCTATGGCCGATTCGTCGTGCATTTGCAGACTTTGAACACATCGCAAGGAATCAATGAATTTGGAACGTTCAAATAGTACGATACCACATTTAAATTATGTTGAGGCCACATATATCGATAAAGCTGGAATAGTTTGAAATAGTCTGAATTTCTTTTCTTTCCATAACTTTTGAGCCACATATCAAATTGTTATGAAGTTTGTTATTTGTAAGTTCGAGAGATTGCTCGTTCGTATGACACTAGTTATGTTCAAATAAGTCATGTAATTTTTGAGGTAATAGACTTTCGTTGTTTTATTGACAATTTAATACATAACGGTTGCTTAAGTTCGATTATAATCAAATGAAATGGGAACGTATAGGGCAGCCAAACTTTGAAACCACGTGTACAATCATAATTCATCAGTTAATTCTTAACTAGCCCGCTCATCTGATAATAGTATTGATCAAATCGGTTGTGTAGTTTCTGAGATAGTAAAGTTTCGCGATTTTCACATTTCGGTACATTACAGACGAAGTTACAGTAAAATTCAATAGGGTGTTGTGAGGCAGCTAGACTTACTAATTGACACTAATTTCGTTGGAATCAGGTCAGCCATCTCTGAGAAAAGTGAGTGAGTCCAAGTAGTCGTCAGAATATGTTCCTTTTCATACCTGGTTTTCACATTTTTAAACATAAAAGGCAAATTCCGATTGCAAAACAAATCAATAGGGTCTTATGGAGCAACTAGAACTTTCATTTGACACTGATTTTATTAAGATCGGTCCAGCCATCTCTGAGAAACATGAGTGAGATTAAACAGTCTTCAGAACACGTTTCTTTTCATAACTTATGAACCACAAGTACAATCTTTATAAAATTGAAAAGTTAAGGGTTTCTAAAGTAGCCCGTTCATTTGAAATCAATTTTGTTCGAATCGGTTGTGTGGTTTTTGAAATAATGATGTTTCATGATTTTTACATTTTGATAAATAACTTCTAAACCAGCGGTTCTCAACCTGGGGTACGTGTACCCCTGGGGGTACGCAAAAGCCTCCAGGGGGTACGCGAAAAAAATCAGTAATGGCGGCCAAACCAATTTTCCTTTAAAATAATTCATTTGTTTTACCTTGCTCTCAAAACATGACTGTAGCAATCAAACAAACCATAGTCTAATTTGAAACCTGAACTAGACTGCCACAGCATAATCTACCATTTCTCTCTCCAGGCCCGTAGCTACTGGGGGGGCTAGGGGGGGGGTCTTAGCCCCCCACGCGTTTGCATTGCCCCACCACGCAATTTTCTCATATATTTGATTATTACTAGGTACAAAAAACCAAAAGAAAAATCTGAAATATAAGAAATAAGCATTATTGAATAGTCTCCACTTATTTTTTATTTTACCGATAAAAGTCAATTTTTGTTTGTTAAGAACAATTGCACCTTGCAATTAAGTAGTCCATTCAATCTCAAAATAACCGTGTTCAAGTTCGAACAATCAAAACGGTCGAGCTCAATTAGGGGCCATCCACATACCACGTGGACTAATTTTAAACGAATTTGACCCCCTCCCTCCCCCTCCGTGGACAACTGCCCATATAAATTCTAAAAAAATTGTATGGACCATGGACATTATCCAACCCCCCCCCCCCCCAAAGCTGTCCACGTGGTATGTGGATGGCCCCTTAGTTAAATTACTTAATCTTTTGATGAGCCCGCCTGATTCGCGGCGAAGTTGAAACTGACGATCCGCATACTTCCGTTTCGGATGTCCGGTCCAGCGTCTGGGAGTGAAAATGTCAGTCTTTTTTTTTTTAATGTGTCATATTAATGAAAGAACCAATCACAGTTTTATATGTTTGATTATATAAGAACAATGCAAACACGTTTGCTGCAAAATTTGACCAGTTTTTCCAGAAGTTTTTTTTCTCACTTTTTGATTTCTTGAGTTGAACAAATCGTGGGCAAAAAATGACACACAAGATAAGTTATTTCAAATATTAAACTTTCAGCCAGTATCCAAACTCCCTGCAGTGTGCTTCTTGTAATTCATGTTTATGTTCAGTTCAATTAATTTTGGCAGGACTTTTCCACACCTCGCAAGCATAACCCAGTCCGTTACCTGGCTCGGACAACTATGTTCCAGTTAGGTCCAAAATGAAACCGGACAACAACATTAATCGAACAATGCGAATCGTAAAATTTAAAACATAGGCTGACGGTTGAATCGCTCCATTCTCTCAATATTTCTTCGCGAATAGAATCTCTCAGTATCGTCGATTTCGAATGATGCGACCCTCCTTTCCTTCATTGCATTAGTAGCTTCAGATAATAACTTTCAAAACTCTCTTCTGTTCTTAGTTTTTCGATCGTTGTGTAAATGGCTCTAATAAGTGTCATAGAATCGTTGTATTTCATCACTCGACCATGTTTATTGCTTCTCTTGCTGGTTTGATAATTTGTTTAATGAATATTGAATCGGTCGAATCGTGGGTTCATCGCGGTAAGCCAGAAATTGTTTTTATCCCTGCTTATTTTCAACAATACGCACATTCGCAGTTTGTTTTTTTTTCGGAATATATACCCGAAAAAACAAATTTTCGGGAATAAGAAAATTCTTACGGGACACCACGAACGCTTATTTGAAAATAGATGAGCTTCTGAATCTTTTGGTGCTAAAACTATCGAAATAGGAGGAAAACTGCAAAACTCATAAGAATTATAATTTGGGTACTCCGTGTGATTGCTGATCTTTCGCCTCTGAAAACTTGGATACTACCCGATTGAGTTGTGAGGAAAAGGAGCGGTTAATCGAACTGTCGTGCAACAGTACACTGAATCAAGATTTCAAGGAAAAGTCGTTGGTTACATTTTGGATCGACAACGAAAACGAGTTTGCGGATCTGTCCGAAAAAGCAATTAAATACCTTCTGCCTTTTACTAGTACTGAGCTGGTAGAGAAATCATTTTCTTCATGCACTTATATAAAAAAAAAAGTATCGAAATAAGCTCAATGCTACCCATGATTTGCGAATTCATCTCAATTCTTTTGAGCCCGATTTCCAAAAACTAATTTCAAATTTAAGGACGACTGTAACATGAAATTTAAAGGAAAATACGGCTTTTTCAGTCTTAGGGGTGTATCAAAACGCTACTAGGTTTTATGTCCGACCTTTCGGCGCACCACAAGTTCAAAGGCCTAGTAGAGAAACCTAGTAGAGCAAAATCATTTCAAATCGCCTGGAAATACGCGAAAATTTAATCGACCATTTTTGATTTGAATGAAACTTTGCACACGTATCTGGCTTAGCAAACTGAGCATTTTTCACAGGTGGAGAGATTTTTTACACCCATGAGTTACATTCTAAAAGGGTGTATGCCTTTTGGCATAGGTTTTATTCGAAGCATTATAGCCCAGAAACCGTTGGTTGAATAGAAAAACTGTCTGAGAATGAGTTGTAGTGAATCGAAAATGCATCATAAAAACCTAAATTAATCCACCTAGCGTTCAGAACCAGCCTTTCTCATTCAAACTTTTATTTGTAAAAATAGATTTACATGAACGCTTCAATTCAATAAATGTATATTCACTCTTTAGGTTCTAAAATATTGATGTTGCAATCTATACATATAAATATGCAGTTCGGTCTATCTGTCTGTCTGATCCATATAGGCTCGGAAACTACCGAAACGATCGACGTCAAAATTTGTATGTAGGGGTTTTTGGTGCCGATAAAGGTTCCTATGATAGTTTGAGACCCCTCCCTCTTCTGGAAGGGAGGGGTCCCATACAAATGAAACATAAATTTCTGCATAACTCAAGAACAAACCATGCAAATTAAACCCAATTTGGCATGTGGATGTTTTGTTTGGCATGTGGTAACAAATATGTCCATAACAGTTGAACGCCCCTCCCCTTTCTGGAAAGGAGGGGTTCCATACAAATGAAACACGAATTTCTGCACATCTCGAGAGCTAATCAACTAAATGGAACCAAATTTGGCAGATAAATGTTTTAGGTGGTAAAAGATATGTTCATAATGTTTTGACACCCCTCCTTCTTTTGGAAGGGAGGGATGCCATACAAATTAAACACAAATTTCTGCACATCTCGAGAACTAACTTAGTAAAGGGAACCAAATTTAGCATGTGAATGTTTTTCGAGGTAACAAATATGTTCCATAATCGACCTCAGGCAACATCTTGGATTGTAAGATGGCAACTTCCGGTTTCTGGAAAACAGCCAAAAATGCCCGATTTCCACCCAATATAACTATATCCGGATCTATAATGATACACAGGAGCTAAAATCGATCACAGATACCATTTTGAAGTCTAAGATGGCGACTTCCGTTATTGGGTGTTATTCGATCATTTTCGGCTGTTTCCCAGGAATATGTGCTTCCAAAAGAGGGAGGGGCGTCGAACCATTATGGACATATTTGTAACCTCTAAAAACATTCAAGCGGAATGACGCTCAGAGGCCAGAAATTTTTCTAAATACCATTTTGAAATCCACGATGGCGACTCCCGGTTTGTGAAAAATAGCCTTAAAAAAACAAATACCATCCAATATGAGTATCTCTGGAACCAGAATGATTCAATGAGCTAACAATTGACCTCAGGCACCATTGCTTAATGGCAACTTCTAGGAAACAGTCGAAAATGACCGAATAATACTCAATATGGATTTTTTTTTTGATGCATAGAAACCAAACATTGACCCTGGACACCAAAACAACTAAATACCTCCCAATATGGGTATTTCCGGTGTCAGATTAATGCCAGAAACTTTGCTGAAAATGACCGAATACCACCCAATATGAATATATTCAGAATTAAGGAGATGTACAGAAACCAAAAGTCGAGGAGGTTGTTATTTCGATAAAACCAATCATTTCAAACGATTTGTAATTTGACTTTGATCATATCCTATGGCCGATGAGTCGTGCATTTGCAGACTTTGAACACATCGCAAGGGATAAATGAATTTGGAACGTTCAAATAGTACGATACTTAAAAATCTTAAGAATCGCAATAACAAAGCCCCTAATAATGTTTTTACCTTCAGTCAGCTATCTCTGCGCCGTAAAATTGGCCTTCCTGGGTTTTATTTTCCACTTCTTCCTTTTTGTCATCTGATGTATGGCTGCGCCTAGCCTCTTCCGCGATGTCGGACATGCGATGCTTAGCGACTTTGACACAGTTGGCGCCCGATCCCACGCAAAACTCAAACTTGTCACGCATATTTAAGTACTTTTGAATATAACTCACAGTTAAAAAGTAGGGAAAAACTCAAACAAAGAATTTACACAACGAGCACGGCTGATCGGCTAAATAAATGGAAATTGTGAGTAAACAAGTTCTGTAGAGATGCTATAACGGTCGAAATTTGATGCAGAGACCTCTATACTTCAAATTTAAAACACAATAACGATCGTAGGTAACTTCTGCTAGTTTACAAAGCCTCGAAATAAAAAGAAAAACGAGCATCGCCAAATTAAACGAAAAATGTGATTTTGGAGTATAAAAGTTCTTCGGTAAAAATTGATTTAAATGAACTTTGAGTTTAGATCTGTACTTGGGCGATGTAGATTTTGATTCTTGGATAGTTTTGGCATGATTTAGGCCAATAAAAATAAATGGCGAAAAAAAATGTTATTCGGTAGATATAACCCCTTAAATCAATGTGGGATAGAACAGCAAAAAACGGATAGGAAAGCGTGGGCTAGGATTTGCAGCAGAGTTCTGTTCGAAGCTGCATATCTGTTCTGTGATACTCAGGGCCGGATTGAGCATTGTGAGGGCCAATATCTTATGGAGGCTTTCACTTCAGTTTTCAAAAGCCTAATGAAGAGATATGTCATGCAAAAATTTAGGTCAAAGAAAGACTATAGCAAGAATGTGTTAGATTTGTTAAATTATTAGTTATTTTCAAGTGTCCCAAAACACATTTTTTGCAATTTGTATGAGAAATAAACTTTTGTAAACCCAAAGTGTGCCCGAGGGCCATGCCACCCCCCTGACCCTCGCCTAGATCCAGTTATTGTGATGCTGGTCTAATAAGCCTATTATCATTTGTTCGAATTTCCGTCTGGAAGTGACTGTGAGTGTCAGTTGGATCGGAATCGTAGCACTAGTCTCGCAATTATCCTTTATACGGTTGGCCGCGGAGTCAGTGTATAAACTGAAGGTCAAGTTCCCATAGCTAAACGTAGCACCAAAACTTTTCTACGAATTTCTTTTGATTTATATTACTCTTTCGTAGAAAAATCTTTGCAAAGAAGAGTTGGCAAAACATGTGGTGTATACTTTGCATCTCAAGTTATGCTACATGATCACAGTTGGATTTGATTTTGAATCCTGCATGACAACTGGATAAAAATCAAAATCTACGACGTGTTTGCTGCAACAATTTGTTGCATTGTTCTTTGGAAGCATAAATATAATCTAAAAACAAAACTTATCGCATCAATTCAATCGCCTGCATTGCATCGTTTAATAGGGTAACCGCTCCATTATTTATCTCAACAGCTAGATGCACCTATATTCTTATTTCTCTCATTTGTTCAATTTACCGTTAAGTTCCTACAAATTTTTTAAAATAAATCTATTTGCTTCTCGATATTGTCAAGTGGTTGAAAGTTTTACGTTGAAAATATTGCAAAATTTGGCGATAAACCTATCAAAAAGGCGTGATGAGATGAATATAGGTACTGAGATGAATATACGAACAATTACCTTACATCGTGCGCTTCATACATTGCATGCATTGAAACTAAATCGATCAGAGTTCGCGATGTAACTGAAACTCGAACAATTGTAAGGAAGCAGATTCATGTTGAACTCAAGCCTGGGGAAAGGTTACTCAGTTCAACTTTGTATGAGTTGATAGGATCCAGAAGGCTATCTGGACTAATGAAGACGATACAGACTATCAAGGAAACGATGCGGTGGACAATTTGTTTCCAGTAATTACTTTTGATTAGCATATACAGGATGACAAAAAAGTCCGGTCACACAGGAAATTCTTAATATTTCAAAGAATAAGAAGAAAATCTGAATTTGGCTTTCATAGCTTTATTCAGTAACTCATAAAGATACTTCACAGACGATATCTCGGAATTACACCACCTTTTTCTGATCGAACCAGCTTCAGACGTCTCGGAAAGTCGTCGCAAGCGGCGCGCACGTGCTCCATCGGCATCTCGGCCTAGATTTTCGTGATAACTCGCTTGAATTGCTCCAAATTTGTTATTTTATAGTCGTTCAGCTTCGACATAATGTATCCCCACACGAAATAATCCAGTTAATTCAGATTCGGAGACGACGGAGGCCATTCATTCTTCGAAATGAAATCGGTCAAGTTTTCCTCACACCACGCCTGAACAACCTTTGCGGTGTGGGATGGGGCGCCATCTTGCTGGAAGCAGTAGTAATCGTCTTCAAACAATAGTTCAGCTTGAGGCAGAACATTTTTATTCAAAACCGTGTCCAGGTAGTACGCTGCGTTGATTTTGACCCCTTTATCGATGAAAATAAGAGGCAGTTTACCTCTCTTGCAAATGGCTCCCCAAACCATCACTGACGTCTTATTTTGGAACCGGGATACGTTCAGCTTGTCCGCAGGAGCTTGCTGGAGGCTCACACTCCAAACTCGATCATTTTGGCGATTGACTGTTTGCTCCAAAACGAACAGCTTCTCGTCCGAAAAAATAATCTCGTCATCTGCGCGCCAACCGAGCAACTCCCGCGACCGTTGGTACCTCTTGTCCTTTGTAGCTTTGGTAACCCCATGTACCACCTGTTTTTTGTACGGTGTAAGTTTTAAATCCTTGCGCAGAAGCAGGCGGATTGATTCTCGGTTCATTTAAGGTTCCTGGCCTGCTTCCGTGCAGATTGGGCGGGATTCCGACGAATCCGGTCTCGTATAATCTTTTTCAGCCTTGGAGTTCTCACAGACCTTGGTCGTCCAGATCGTGCCTTGTCCTTGGTGCCTCCAGTCTCTAAGTACCGATTTATGGTCTGGTACACGAATTTCCGGTTGATTCCGAGCGGTTTTAGGTGTTTGAATATGTGTCCGGGTTTGTACCCTTTCACATATTCAGCGATAACAGCTGCTCTTAACTCTGCCATGGCTCACAACTCAATGTAAACAAACTGCACAGAAACGAAACTCTGCCACTTTGGGCAGCGAAGTTAACCCTTTCATTTGACATATAGATGGCACCAGAGAGATGCAACGTGTAGGCTACAGGCGACCCCAAAATGTGTGACCGGACTTTTTATCACCGTGTACATCCAGTATTTCAGGATACATAAAATCGTATTTTTTTTGCATTTCAAATATCTCATTCTGAATGAGATGGACAAAATTTCCAATAAAGAAACATTTGTGAGGACGAGGGGTCTTCTTCTGAGTTAGGTAACATTTAGAGGGAGTAGGTGGTGGCGTTACCCTTTGTTCCATCCTGCAGGCGTAAGTTCCTACCGAGACCAAACGGGTTCCTTGAACAAAATAATGTGGCCAGAACCCATGTTCGAGAGCTTTACGGACAAGTGCTAATCAAATTCGACGGGTGTCTTCGTATGAACGATGAAACGCACGTGAAGGCTGACTTTGGGCAAATACCAGAACAAGAATTTTATATGGTAGCTGCTCGAGAAGATGTTTCCGCTAAAACAAGTTTGTTTTTACTGTGAAATTCGCACGCAAATTGGTTCTTGGCCAGAAATCACAGATAAAACAGTGCATTCGGAGTTATACAAAAAGAAGTGACTGCATAATCGAATTTTGACGTTCATCAAATCTCACGATCGCCCAGTGGTGTTTTGACTAGATTTTGCTAGCTGTCATTACAATAAGCAGGTTTAGTGAATGGGGTTAGGTTGTTAGGCTGATTAAAAAGTTTTGGGCAACTATGAAGAGGTGAAGGGTAAAGTGACCAAGAACATCACTCAATTGTATTTTCACATGGCCATACATTATGTTTTTGAGATGTGAAGTAACTAGACAGATAATGGTCCTTTATCTCCAATTTTCTACAATATTTCAGGGGTGCTCATTATAATAGTCTGGACCACCATACGAGATTTGAGATGTGATGGTTGCCCAATCATTTTTGGGATAATATGGCACAATACAAATCGATTGGCCGTTTCTAGGGTACGTTTAGGGAATTGTCTTTATTACTTACAAACTGTATGTTATATGCGGCGCAAGTTTTGAAACTTCCCCGGTATTTTCTGCAGCTGCTTCTTCATTTATTTCGTTTGGGATGATCCCGCAAGTCAGCTTTTAATTTCGACCGCCTTGCGGCGACTGTCTCACTCCTTCGGCCGGTTTTCTGTTGCTGGTCATTGGACCTCCAGCGAAGAACTGAACGACATGTTTAAAATCGTGGATTCCTTAACGCCCGCCGTCAAACAGGAGATTTTTATCACTGTCAATACCAGTTTTACAATCCACTAAGGGATTACTGGGCGCTGCTGACTAACTTTAATGCTAAAATGAAAGAAGCATCCAGGCTACAAAAGTCTATCCGATCTTAGCAGTCCGTGAAATAATTAATTGTATTCAATCAAGTACTCATGACAATGAATCAGCTAGATGAGCTTGAATCTCTTTATATTTTTTGATTAGTTGATGAATAATTTTGAAGGCCATTAAAAATTTCATTTTGACATTATGTTACCACCTTCAGATATGTTGAATATTGAAAAGGAAAGAAAAAATTCAAGCCATTTTGTTAATATTACTGGGATTTTGAAAGCGTATAAACTCAATTTAGTAACAAACAAGTCCGGTGATGTGGTCCCCGTGGTTCTGTGGTTAGCGATGTCAGTCGGCTAGCTCTCCCACACGGTTGTGATATCGGGTTCGATTCCCGATCAGGTCGAGGATCTTTTCGAGCTGGAAATTTTCTCGACTCAGCACTGGGGCACGGTGTATCGTTGTATTAGTATCCTACACATGCAAAATATGCCAAAAACAATATCGATAACGAATTCTCTCAACTAATCTAGTTGATCGAGACAGCATAAGCCCCCCAGGCTTGCGTGCGATATTGTTTTAAGTCCGGTGACAGTGAAAGTGTCGTCAAAACGCAAGCCAAATGATTAATATTAATAATAATGTGTTACTGTTATAGATAATGGTAAATCACGATTTCAGGAAAGCGAAATTCAGCATTGGCCGCGAAATTTACAAAAATCTGCGAAATGTCAGGTTTTGGCAATAGATACCCTTCGTGATGGAATTTCAGAATATTCAGCCATAACATCACCCCTATAACATCGTACCATGCTTCAAATACTAACATCTCAACGCAAGTGTAACAAGATATCATCGCCAATTTTCATAGACCTTTTATCTGACAGCTAACAGTGTGTACAAATAAATTTGGGCTCAGGATTTGAAATGATTGTTTTTTACTATTACTCACTATAGAGATGTCACTAGCTCGCATAAAATCGAAGTTGCAAGATTATATGACGGCTGTAAGTCAAGCAATTTCTGAAGAACACGACAGTGTGCAGCCTCCAAGCCTCTAAGAGACCGTTATACACTACACCGATATCAGGCGATTCGTGCTGTCGAGGCCATGTCAACATCCATATCACCTGATATCCCATACAATCGAGTTATCATCGGATATCATCTCGGCTACATGATATCGCAACCCTACAAATTTCACAATTCGCGTTGTATGCGAAAAAAAAAGGAAATTTTAAAAGCTGGTGAACGTTTTCTTGTATCTAATGAACAAAAGGCTCAAAGACTTGCTCAGCAGTTTTAGAGTGTTCATAATTCCAATTTGATTAAATTTAATTTCTTCCCAGAATTTTTCACCTGCAGAAATAATAGAAACTAACCTGAATGAAATTTTTGGTCCCCGTTGCTCTGTGGTTAGCGATGTCGGTCGGCTAGCTTTTCCACACGGTTGTGATATCGGGTTCGAATCCCGATCGAGTCGAGAAACTTTTCGAGCTGGAAATTTTCTCGACTCAGCGCTGGGGTACGGTGTATCGTTGTATTTATCTTACACATGCAAAATGTGCCAAAAACAATATCGATAACGAATTCTCTCAACTAATCTAGTTGATCGAGACCGCTATTAGCCTCAAGGCTAAGCGCGATATTGTTGTTGAATGAAATTAAATCAATTAATAAAAATTTCAAAAATATGAAAGCACCTGGTGACGATGGAATCTTTAACATTTTAATCAAACATCTCCCTAAGAGTACAATGGAATTTTTAGTAAAATTTTTTAATAGCTGCTTCATTCAGCTGCTTGCATATTTTCCCAAATTATGGAAAAACATAAAATAACTCCAATTTTAAAGCCGGATAAGAATCTAGCTGAAGTTTTAAGTTATCGACCAATCAGTTTGCTTTCTCCAATAAGAACACTGTTCAAGGGAATTCTTAACAGGATGATGTCACACGTCCATGAAAATTCAATTTTTGCAGATGAACAGTTTGGATTTCGCCATGGGCATTCCACTACTCATCAATTGCTCAGAGTTACTAATATGATGCGAGAAAACAAACTGACAAACTGGAGCTGCTCTTTTAGACATAGAAAAAGCATTCGACAGTGTTTGGCATAAAGGTTTGATTGCGAAATTGCAAACGTTTAATTTTCCAATTTTCCTAATCATAATTTGTTTGCTGATCGAACTCTGCAGGTTGTCTATCAGAATTCAAAATCTGATAGATTTTGAGGTGTGCCTAAAGGTTCAGTTTTGGGTCCAGTTCTGTACAACATTTTGACGTGGGACTACGTCTTTGTTTACTATACTGAGATGCATTTTGTAAAACTGGAAATGAAACTGGCAAATGTTGCGTCAGATTTCAAACGTTAATAACAGTATAACCACATGATGGATAACAATAACCAATATGTTGTTGGATAGATTAAATGTAGAACAATTTTGTCATATGCTAGTTATCACTCTAATTTCATGGCTAAGCGATAAAATTGACAAAAAGTTTCAATGACAAATTTACGCGAACAATGAACCAATTACATGCAAGCATTCCCAGCACAGATGACGTGAATGGATACCAACCGTTCCCTGTGATATTGTCTGCATCAATACCGAAAAAAAATTGACGGAGTCTCCCCGTCCCAATAGGTCAGTTTATTTTTGCTTCCATGATCTTAGACTAATAAGATGTCTCGAAGGTAAAAGTTTTCCGAAAAGTTTGAAACAATCCCCATTCTTGAACAATTCCTGAACCTGCTGTCAACACGTAATAAAAACTGATGTCTTGAAAGGAAACATGCTGGTATAAGCAACAGTACCAGTGGAGCAGAAAGCCATAGGTCTCTCGTCGTCTATGATTGCAGCGGTGCTTTTCTATTCGTACATTTCAGCGGTACTGTTCCATTCGTACTGCAGCGCGCGGTACTATTCGTATTGTAGCGGTACACTTCTGTTCGTACATTTCTATTCGTACATTTCAGCGGTACTGTTCCGTTCGTACTGCAGCGCGCGGTACTATTCGTATTGCAGTGGTACACTTCTGTTCGTACATTTCTATTCGTGTGCAATCGAGGAAAAACTGCAATGCTGCTGCTGATGGTGATTGAAAGTTTATCTCATAAATATGATTACCATAAATATAAGTTTTTTTTTTTTGTTCATCTATAATTTATTTGACACGGCACAAATACAATTTAATGTTTAACGGCGCCAATTATATCTGGTAGCTTACTTTCTAAAGTATCTTAATAACTAAAAGCAAATTTTTTATCCTCGCTGCCGACTACGAGCTGAAACTAAATGTAACTTAAAGCTATAATATTTTGCATTAAAAGCACTGGTTTACTGTATGATGGTTTTCATTGCCATAGGTAAGCACATGTTCCGCTGCTGGGCCAAGATATTACGGACTGGCATATTGAGTTGTCTCCCTCGGGCCTTGAGAGTATCGTGCGGGTCTGATTGATTCCGAATCCGGGGTCTTAACGTGTTCTTGTCGTTAGGCTGGATGCAGGCGGAAGGGGGTAGGACTAAACCGGGGCGTGGATGGATTTCAGGAAAACGTATATAAGGGACATGTAGGATAGGTCACGGCTCGCCAAGACATCACGAACAGGAACAGCCGACTGCCTACCTTCGGCCTGCAGGGAAGCTATTAATTTAGACCTGGCGTCACGGTGTACAGGGCATGACCAAACAACGTGCTCTATGTCGTGATAACCTTCACCACAGGCACAGATACCACTTTCCCCGAGCCCAACACGACGGAGATGCGCGTCAAATCTATAGTGATTGGACATAAGCCGGGACATCACGCAAATGAAATCCCGACCTACATCCAACCCCTTGAACCACGGGTTCGTCGACACCTTGGGGATTATGGAATGTAACCACCTTCCCAGTTCCCCTCTGGTCCAAGCATTTTGCCAACTGATGATCGTATTCTGACGTACAAGTGCGAAAAATTCATTAAAGGCAATTGGTCTTTCATAAATTCCACCGTTTGTTGCGCCCACCTTAGCCAAAGAGTCCGCTTTCTCATTGCCAGGTATCGAGCAGTGAGAAGGGACCCACGCTAAGGTAATCTGATACGATTTTTCGGATAAAGCACTCAGATGTTCCCGTATTTTCCCCAGGAAATACGGAGAGTGCTTAACATCTTTCATCGATCGGAGAGCCTCAATGGAACTGAGACTGTCCGTAAAGATGAAATAATGGTCCGTGGGCATTTTTTCGATAATCCCTAGGGTGTACTGAATTGCAGCCAATTCAGCGACGTAAACAGAAGCAGGATTATCGAGCTTATGGGAGACGGTTAAATTGTTATTGAAAATACCGAAGCCAGTGGACCCATCAAGAAGTGATCCGTCAGTGTAGAACATATTGTCGCAGTTGATATTTCGATATTTATTGGAAAAAATTTTGGGGATCTGCTGCACGCGTAAATGATCCGGGATTCCACGAGTTTCTTCTATCATGGATGTATCGAAAAACACAGTAGAATCAGAAGTATTTGATAAGTTGACACGATTTGGAATATTCGAAGAAGGGTTAATATTTTGAGACATGTGATTGAAATACAATGTCATAAAACGGGTTTGAGAATTAAGTTCGATTAACCTTTCAAAATTTTCAATCACAGGACGGTTCGAGACCTCACATTTGATAAGAATGCGAGAAGACAGGCTCCAGAAGCAGTTTTTCAATGGTAGTACTCCAGCTAAGACCTCCAAACTCATCGTATGGGTAGATTGCATGCAACCCAAGGCGATACGCAAACAACGATATTGTATTCGCTCCAGTTTGATCAAATGTGTGTTTGCTGCGGAGCGGAAGCAGAAACACCCGTACTCAATGACAGACAATATCGTTGTTTGGTAAAGCCTTATAAGGTCTCCAGGGTGGGCTCCCCACCATTGTCCGGTTATTGTACGAAGAAAATTCACTCTTTGTTGACATTTTTTCATCAGATACCTAACGTGACAACCCCAGGTGCCTTTAGAGTCGAACCAGACACCAAGATATTTGTGTACCAAAACCTGAGAAATCGTTTTACCCATTAATTGTGTTTGAAGCTGAGCAGGTTCATGCTTCCTAGAAAAAACTACTATCTCAGTCTTCTCCGGAGAGAATTCGATACCTAGCTGTAAAGCCCAAGCAGACAAATTGTCCAAGGTATCTTGCAATGGTCCTTGCAAATCGGCAGCTTTGGCTCCTGTAACAGAGATTACACTGTCGTCTGCAAGTTGTCTTATCGTGCATGAATTTGCCAGACATTCGTCGATGTCATTTACATAAAAGTTGTAAAGAAGGGGGCTTAAACATGAGCCCTGGGGAAGACCCATGTAGCTAATGCGAAAAGTTGCCAAATCGCCGTGCGTAAAATGCATGTGCTTTTCGGACAGCAAATTGTGCAAAAAATTGTTCAAAATTGGAGAAAATCCTTGTCGGTGAAGTTTACCCGAAAGAATGTCAATAGAAACGGAATCAAAAGCCCCCTTAATGTCCAAGAACGCAGACGCCATTTGTTCTTTGCGAGCATACGCCAGCTGAATATCTGTTGAAAGCAACGCAAGACAATCATTCGTCCCTTTGGCACGGTGGAAGCCAAATTGAGTATCTGATAGTAGACCATTTGATTCGACCCAGTGGTCTAAACGACGGAGTATCATTTTTTCCATCAATTTCCGGATACAGGATAGCATTGCAATCGGCCTATAAGAGTTGTGATCAGAAGCTGGTTTCCCTGGTTTTTGGATGGCGATCACCTTCATTTGCCTCCAATGCTGCGGTACAATGTTTTGCTCCAGGAACTTATTGAACAAGTTCAACAAGCGCCTTTCGACATTGCCGGGTAGATTCTTCAGCAAGTTGAATTTGATTCTATCTAACCCAGGTGCGTTATTGTTACAGGACAGGAGGGCAACTGAAAATTCTGCCATCGTAAAAGGTGATTCTATCGCGTCGTGACCCGGAGACGTATCGCGAACAAAGTTTTGCGCAGGAACAGAGTCCGGACATACTTTCCTGGCAAAATCAAATATCCACCGACTTGAAGACTCCTCGCTTTCGTTGACCGTTACGCGATTCCGCATTCTTCGGGCTGTGTTCCAGAGAGTGCTCATCGATGTCTCCCTCGACGTCTCGTTCACGAACCGACGCCAATATCCGCGTTTCTTTGCTTTAGCCAGGCTTTTAAGCTTGGTATTAAGCTCCGAATACCGTATATAGTCGTCGGGTATACCTCCCTTCTGGAAGGCCAAAAGCGCGTCGGATCTTTGCGTGTAGACATCGGAGCACTCTTTGTCCCACCACGGAGTTGGAGGCCGCTCTTTGATCGTAACGCCGGGATATTTCTTCGTTTGGGCTTGCAACGCGGCGTCGAGGATTAAGCCCGCGAGGAGGTTGTATTCTTCAAGTGGTGGGTGATGTTGAATCGACTCGACCGCTTTTGAAATCATTTCCTCGTATAACTTCCAATCGACATTCCGTGTGAGGTCATACGGAATGTCAATTGGTCGCATGCGAGTTGAACCGTTAGTAATTGAAATAAGAATAGGCAGATGGTCGCTACCGTGAGGATCGAGGATTACCTTCCATGTGCAATCCAACCGTAGCGACGTCGAACATAAGGATAGATCCAAAGCGCTTGGGCGCGCTGTAGGTTTCGGGATACGTGTCATTTCACCGTTGTTCAAAATTGTCATGTCGAAGTCATCGCAAAGGTTATAGATTAAAGAGGAGCGGTTATCATTGTAGGGGGAACCCCAAGCCACACCATGAGAGTTGAAGTCTCCCAAAATCAAACGTGGCGAGGGAAGAAGTTCTATTAAATCAAAGAGCAACCGTTGCCCAACCTGTGCTCTGGGAGGAATATATATTGAGGCAATACAAAGCTCTTTACCTTGTATTGTCATTTGACATGCGACAACTTCGATGCCTGGAATCGAGGGGAGGTTAATACGATAGAAAGAATAGCACTTTTTAATCCCTAAAAGTACTCCTCCATATGGGGTGTCTCGATCAAGGCGAATAATATTAAAATCATGGAAGTTGAGATCAATATTTGAAGTAAGCCAAGTTTCACAAAGGGAAAATGCATCGCATTTGTTTCTATTTATTTAAACTTTAAATGAATCCATTTTTGGTAAAATACTTCAACAATTCCACTGTAAGACAGAGATAGAATCCTTCGTATACGCAGATGAATTAGACATCGAAGGATACAATCGCTGCAAGGAGGGGCCATTGAGCAGTCAACTGCTTCAAAAATGATCTAACTGTTGGGAGGAATGCTGTAAGAAAAATTTTAATTGGATCGGGTACATTGAAAGTTTCAAAAATCCAGTCCACAATGTCAGAAAATTTCACTAATCCAGAGTTTGTTTCATCAACTGGGAGTGCAAAAGGAACAACTGGGGTTTTAGATGTTCCTGGCAGTGCTGGGAACTCCTTCTGGGACTTTAAATTTGCAAGCCCAGGAGGAGTTTGCTTCGGTTTTTCCGCAGCACTGTTTGGTTTGTTTGTAACTTTCATTTCACTTTGGGAAATCTTAGGACCTTTTCGGGGAAGTTTGGGAGAGGAAATATTTTTCCTCTTTCTAGATGCCCCAGGATTGGCATAAGATGTTCCCGCTGGTGAATCGTCAGAATCGGTTTCATCAGAGGACAACAGATCAAAGGGGTTCGATGTTATGGTAGAAGTGGTCACGGTCTTCTTCAGCATCTCAGCGTAAGATCGCTTTGAACGCTCCTTAAGTGACCGCTTGATTTTATCTCTGCGCTGCATGTACACCGGGCATGTGGAGAGCTCATGCTGATTTTCCCCGCAGTGAATACATTTTTCAGCATTTACACTGCAAGAATCGTCCGCATGAGTTTCTCCACACTTGCGACATCGTGCTTTATTGCAGCAGTAGGCGGCTGTGTGGCCTAGCTGCTTGCAATTGGTGCAATTCATAACACGAGGTACATACAATCGCACAGGCAGACGAACCCGATCGATCGAGACGTGGCTAGGGAGAGCAGATCCGGCAAACGTAACACGAAACGAGTCTGACGGAGTGTACACTTTTGTGCCGTTGACAAGAGACACAGACCGCAATTGCTTGCAATCTATGATCTTTACTTTTACGTCGTGACACAAAGCATTTTTGAAGCGGCCAAAACCGCTTGCCAAGATACACTCGACCGACAGACTCGAATCGGTTATGACACCGTCGATCTCCACGTCTCGTGCGGGTATATAAACGCGATACTCGCGTGTGAAAAGCTCGGAGCGAGCAATAGCGTTGGCCTGTTCCAGGTCGCTGACCACGACACGGAGCTTGTTGGGTCTGACCTTGGAGATTTCGGTCACGGCCTTGTACCCCTCCGTCAGGTCTTTCGAAATCTGCAGGATGTTTAACGGTTTCGATTTCGGTCCTGCTTTTGACCGAAAGAAAACAGTAAAGCTGCCCTGAGATCCGTCCGGGTAAAGCCTGGGGCGAGGGGGGACTGGAGAATTAACAGAGGAAGGGTTGGCAGGAGGGACAGGGTCGGAGGGGTTCGGGGATGGTGGCACGGAAGGCGAGGGATCTACATCCATCGCGCTAAATCTAGCGCACTAACGCCGACAGAACACGTACCTCTTTACTTCTCCTTTCAGTAGGGTTCGTTGTCCGAACGGTCGAAGCTGCAGCCGTTACAGCCAGCAGCACCAATACAGCAGCTCCAAACAGCCACCAGCAGCGAGCCGGGTGTGTGATCACTCAGCACAGCGACACAACTCGCTGTCAACTGTTGGCTTCTTCTTTTTCCTCCTTTGTGTTGAGATTCTCGTCCACTGCTGTAGCACAAATCACTTAGCAGCCAAATCGGCTTACGCACCAGCAAACAGCCACGATGCGAAACAGTTGCACAAAGCCGGGCGACCTTGAACCTTCACTCGACCAGGCAAACAATGCCAACACTTGCTCGCGCGTCTTTTGTTTTATATTCTATCGGAGCGATCACCAAACACATCCGATACTGATGCGTGTTCGGCACAGAATGGTTATAAGTTATATTTATTATATTTTATATTCGATATTCACTAAATAATCGTGACCGGATAGTATCGAAAGATTGATTTCCTAAATATACAAATTTATAGAAGAGTAAGAGCCGGTGAAGCTTGTTAATTTTCGGTCCATTTACTATTTTTTTTTTGTAAGATTTGGACCACTGCGACCATTGTGTTGATCTTTTGTGGTATGCCTCTTCTTTAGTCTAGGTACTTGTGGCAGACATATCACTATTGATAGAAGTGATAGTCCTTGTCGTATCGCACCCTTTCTCCCAATTTGGCACTGAATTTCGTATGAAATGTATTACCTCATTTGGATTTGCAGACCAGACCTCGAAAGGCTCCATAGTTCCTTTTCCAAAGGCTCTTATTCTGCGCTGTATTAATGCACTGCATTGGCAGTGCAAATGTTCTGCGGTTTCACATTCAAACCCACAGAGGCAACAAATCTCGTCATCTGACTGACCAATTTGTTTTAAATGATGCATACTCGGACAATGTCCGGTAAACAGACCTGTTATTGTGCTTAATTCCTTTTTGTTTAAACTAGGCAGTTGCTGGCTTTTTTCACGTTTGGTGTTATAAAGCGTTTCGATTGGCGTAGCCCTCCAGAGCATATCCAGTTCTCTTGTATTTCAAGGCGCTTGATGACACCCCACAGAACGGTTCTGGGCCAATAAAATCGGTACATGACCCCTGTCTAGCTAACGTATCGGCTTTTTCATTGCCCTCGACTCCGCAGTGACCAGGAACCCAGAATAACTTGACTTGGTTCCTTTCTGCCAGTGAAAGGATGCACTCCCATACTAGCTTAGAGGTACATGTGAAGGCTTTCAATGCGTTTAGTGTCCATTTACTAAGATTCATTCCGATTTTTTTCTCACATTTCAAAATTGTTAGATGATATTTTATTATATTAAACTAAAATTGTAGGCAAATGAAAAAAATTGTCAAGCAAAAACCAAAAATGGAATTGTTGAATGCTTCGATTTTTTGCTGAAACTTGTTGATAATTTTGTTTAACATATTTTCTTATGTTTGCCAATTAATGAACTTTTGTAAGAGCTCACATATTATTTTGAAAGTAAGATCCATATTTTTTTTTTCTTCATAAAAGATCCATATTATAAATTTGATTTAATCAGAGTTAAATAAGACAAAACTATTCATTATGATAACGTAAGTGTTATTGGATTTGGTTTTTGTGGATATATAGGTCATTCTGGCTTTGACGCATGACGAGAAATTCTTGGTGCTTCTTCAACAAGAACGATAAGTTTGTGCTTCGTCAAATACATGTTGTTTGCACAAAAAAATACTGCTGGCATAATATCGCCAAATATAAACGATATTTTTCGATTGTTGTTGAATATATTCCTAAAAATAAATTTCCATGGAAGGCAGAAAATAAAAGTACGTAAGTCACCGAGCAAACACATTGATTCTGTCTGCGGTCTCTGTATATTTTGGAACAAAAAATCCCCTAATTACAGTGTTTAGTCCCACGTCAACATTTCATACAGCCCTAGGGTTGTATACCTTGTAGTATTTACTTCAGATCTTCCTAATTTGCCTCCAGGATGCACAAAGCCATTGTTCTGCGATGACACAAGCATTTCCGTAATAGAAAAAAATCTTCGTGTCATATGCAGTCGATTGCAGAAAAGTTTAGATATTTTTTCTTCCTACTTGCAAAAAAGGAAAACCTCTCCCAATGCTTCTAAAATTCAAATGATAATTTTTGGCCATAAGATTAGGGCTTCTTTCGTTAAGCCAAACAATAATCACGTTGTCAAGATGAATGCGGTTATTTTGAGTTGGTCTGACATGGTTAAGTACTTGGGACTTATATACGAGAAAAAAAAATATTTTCAAAGAGCACATTGAGAGTATATCCTCTCATCAATCGAAATTCCAAACTTTGTTTAAAGAATAAACTTTTGATTTACAAACAAATTTTTAGACCAGTGATGCTTTACGCTATACCGATCTGGTCAAGTTGTTGTTTAACAAGGAGGAAAACGCTTCAAAGGATTCAGAATAAATTTCTGAAAATGATTTTGAAACGTCCTCCTTGGTTTAGTACACTCGAATTAGGGGTACTGGGGGTAAGCCCGGCCCCCTAAGGAAAATGATTCTATAGCAGCACTTGATGGTGAATATTGTTGTTTTTCTTTCACAGAATCATTGCCCAGATTGTTTTCTACAAGATATGAAGGTTTTCAGTGCTTTCAAACTGTTATTTTACAAGAAATAGTGAAGTTTTGAAACTAAGATAAAAATGACGCTTAGCAATCAGTGCGGGTGAAACCGGCACCCCTTGGGGGTAACACCGGCACCTAAGTTTGTTCATGCATTTACTCGAATTAACTGAACCAATTTGAATTCGGAAACCACCGAATGGGAAATCTTACATTTCTGTATGTTACTGTTGTATTTGGTTGTTGTCGGTTAGCTGGTTCTGGGCAGATTGTCGGAACAAGTTCCGGTGAACATTATGTATAAACAATGAAACAATTTGATACTCGCCAAGCCTATCATGTGGCACTTTAAATCACATTGATAACTAGTTTCATTGAAGTCAGTATCACATTGACCACACCGGAGCATATTTCAAATACCACCGGGAAAGCCGTCAGTTTTGTGACTTGATTCAGTACTTTTGGCACCTCTAATAATCCTTGGAATCATTCTTAAATCACAGAAGAGCTTGAGTGCATGGTTCTAAGCCGATTAATTAATTTATTTATTAGCGAGACATCGGTAATAGATGAGAAATATGTATGTAATATGTGAATTTCTGTGATTGCTAACAATACAGGCAATAAATTGTAGAGCAACGAAAAATTATTTTAGTCTTTTCAAATGAATGAAAGCTTAAGTTCCACTTACGAAAAATTACATCCGTTTACGCATCAGCTGCAGTAGCGTGTGTTTTGTCTATTATTTTGACGTTTGACGTTTCACGGTGGCTTCGATGTGTCTTAAAATGTCTAAAATATTAAATACCAACACTTCACATATTCCAAAACACCGTTAATTAGCGTTTTCTAGTAAAATCCTAGGGGTGACGGTCTTACCCTCAGTGCCGGGCTTACCCCCAGTACCCCTACATAGACTTACTGGTGTTGAAACATTAGAAGCTATGTCAAATAAAATTATTACCAATTTTCGGTAAAATTCATTGCAATCCTCAATTGCTACGATAAGCTTTTTTTATAGCCATTAAGTTAGCAATTAAGTAAGTTGTAAGTTTACTTCCCGTTCTTGACAAGTTCAAGGTTCAAGGATGGAAAAAATCACTCACTTGGAGAATCACTTCCATTTTTTTCTCGCATGGAATCGCTCTGTTAATTTTGCTGCTTAGTTACGGAAATGAAAAAGAATCGTTAATGATAATTTCAGGAGAATCAATACTGAAAATTTTCGTTTCCTAAAGACGAAAATTCTCTCACCGATTTTTTTTTCAGTTCAATAGTTTTGAGCTGCACTTTTTGCAATACAATTAACATTGAGTCAACGACATGAAATGATGCCATACTCTAAAGATTGGTCTCACAATACAAAATTAGACTCATAAAGTATAAAGTATAGAAAGTATCAAACTAGTCTCTCGATAATTCTCTATTTTTTTTCTTGGTTGGAACCTCCAAACTATAACGCAATTCAAATCACAATCTTGCGTGTACTTCGTGTAGGGTAGCAAACGGCTTCGTCAGTGGTTTTCCTCGGCAGGTTTTCTACAGCGATCTCATGCAGGAACCTGCCGAAGAAAACCACTGCTGAAGCCGTTCACCACCATATATTACATAAGCGCTTGCATGTTATATAGGGTAGAGCGGGGCTAGTTGGTTACGGGGTAATTTGGTCAATGAGAATATCTTCGAATCTACATATCAAAAAAATCGCGTAATATGGGTGATATGTAGCGGATAACCAGAGAATCTAACTGACAGAATAAAGTACAGCTTCAATTAGGACGTATATGAAATACGGGTTGGTGCCGAATTGGCCATCAATTCTACTCGGTTTTCATGTTGAAACTTTTTGTCTAAACAAAGCTAGCCAAATTCAAATAAACCTAGTTCAATGAATGATGAAAGTACTTTTTCTTAGTTTTTGGTTGTGTAGGACAAATTTTCGCCAAACTTTTATTTTCATGTATTTCAAGTAATTTTCATATTTAATACATGAGGGGCTAGTTGGTCATATACTAGCGGGTCTGGTTGGTCCTATGCACATTATCAATGAATTCAAGTAACCAACTAAATGCAATTCCAGGAACGGCACATTTCGTGATGCATACTAAAACCAAACGAAAACAACATGTGCTCTGCTTAGCAAAACCGTTTATTTTAAACAATAAACAATTTGGTTAAAGTTATCTTCATTTTGTCGTCATTTTTATGAATGTTTCAGTGGACACTATAAATGCCGAGTCATTGATTTATAGCTCCTACCCGACGAAAAATTTCATCGAATGCAAGTTTTCGACAACAAAAAAACTAATGAGCCTTTGGTAGTGTGCTTGTGATTGCAGATGCGAATCTAGAATTCGGCTCTGGTTCTCAATTTAATTCGTGTTGTCTTTGATTTAGTGTCCAACCAAACCATTAGACAGATTTCATCATATACCTTTCGTGGGGTATGAAAGAATAAAAGGATTTGTTTCATGCAATTATGAGTTACTTTTCTCATGGTTTGAGATTTCGGAAAGCGAACGTATAAACAAAAATCCGGAAGAGGTTTACCTTCCACTGAGACGCTACAGGCTGCCGCAAATGCAGTGAGGAAGGATTGCTGAATTGTCCTTCCGAAATAAAAATGGTCAATTTACCCCACACCCTGACCAACTTACCTTATCTGAGGGGCCAATTTGACATCAACTCAAAAAACATAAAATATCCGCAAAATCGTAAACTATTTTGAGTCGTTCATATTTTTTCTAGAAGCTACAGACTTAACGCAACATTCCCATGTAATGAGTGTTTGCCATAATATTCCCTACAAAAAGTTAGAGAACATTTTGACCAAAAATGACCAACTAGCCCCGCTCTACCCTACTTGAATACATGCTTTCTGGAAATCTGTTTGATGCGGCCCGGCCACAATACCAGTATCTAAATTCCTATTTCTAGAGAACAACACCCTGTAGAACATCCAGCTTTCATTTTTGTTTAATTACACAGTGCAACAATTTTTTTGCCTTGGCTCCTATGTATGATTTTTTTAAGAAGTTTGATGCGAAAATAAATTTCCCTGAGTTTGAACACATTTCAACTTAAGGGTCAACAATGGCGCCATTTTGAATTTTTGAGAAACCGGTATTTTTGGTGGTTTTTTCGACGCCATTTTGTTGTGAGGCCAAATATCAAAATTCTAAGAGTTTGTCCACATATTAGCATCCTTTTACCCATCTTTTGAAAAAAACAGATCTTAAATCGGACAAAAACTGAGCTCAAAACGGTGATTCTACGAAACCGGTTTTGGCATAGTTTTAGTAAATTTCACAAAGCAAAATAATATCGATTATTTCTGAGCATTAATGGTAATTCGCTAATATCTTAATGTGGTAGTTAAATTATATCTTATTTTGAGTAAAAAAGTCTCAGAAATCGAATGATAGGTGTCTGATCAACGTAAATTCAAATTGTTGCCCCTTAAGTTGAAATATGTTCAAACTCGGGGAAATTCAGTTTTGCATAAAAATACACAAAAAAATTATATATAGAAGCCAAGGCAGAAAAAAAGTCAATTTTTGTTGCACTGTGTTATTTCAAAAGAAAAAAATTAGCTTCTCGGTTTGCGCGTGTTGTACCTATCTACACGAGTGAACAAAAATCGAAAGCGCGAAACGAAACAAACAAATCAAAGTAATCGCGAGTGAAAATTTTTCACCACATACCCTTTTGAAATTATCGAAAGCGATAGAGAATCAGTTTATACTACTGATTATTTATAACTTAAACGATTTTTCCCATCCTTAAGTAGGTTTAAATCCCTACGAATAATAAGGCCTAGTTGCGAAAGCAAACAAATCCTAACAATTGAAATTACAATTTTTTTAGTAGTGTTGAGAAGTCACCATTTGTCATTGGACGCACATACTCATTATTTACAAATGTTTGGATATTTATCTAAACTATAACAAGCCACCTTATTAAAAAGAGAAGGAAATATTTTTGATTATCTATCTATTTTGAATCTATGATAGTTACTATCAAAACTGCCATTCCAACCACTTAACATCAAAAGACGTATCGCTCGCAGAAATTTTAAGCAATATATTTCTAGAATCAGATAAATTAGATTTATCCGAAGCTCCTTCAAGACCACCCCCCCCCCCTCCCATTCATTCTAATTTTGACCTTTCCTTAAGAGCCTTAATACAAGTAGGTATCGAAAATACATTTTGATTGTATTGCATTCCGATAAGGAAATACTAATATATCCAAAAACTTATAACGTTGTGGTCTAAGCTTGGTCTCATTATAGTTAAAATCAGACTTCCTGAAATCTCGCTCGCACAAAGAAAAGACAGTGTGCTTTGCGCTACAACCCAGTCAGAATTTCATGGAACGCGAATCGGACCATCGGACCCATCTCTCTCAAAATTCATGCGGATTCGCTCGAAATACACGATCTCTCGCATTTGTGTGTGCGCTGGACGCTCTATTTCTGTTTTTTCGTCTTTCTCTTTTGGCGCCGGGCCCCAGTCAGAATTTCATGGAACGCGAATCGGACCATCGGACCCATCTCTCTCAAAATTCATGCAGGTTGAACGAAATTCGCTTGAAATACACGATCTCTCGCATTGGTGTGTGCGCTGGACGCTCTATTTCTGTTTTTTCGTCTTTCTCTTTTGGCGCCGGGCATATTCTTTCGGTTTTTTTCGGTCTTTCTCGCTTTGGCGCAGACCTTATTCTCACCGATAGCAACGTCGCGCAAACAGATGCACGATTTATTGTATTGTCAGTGCGTCTTGAACTGTCCTACAGATCAGACGTTTTTTCGGTTGCTTGTGGACTGGTCTTTGACTGCCTATAGCTTCAAAGTTTGTGTTTTGTCAGTGTGTCTTTTAAAGACTACCTGAAAGTTATTTTCCATCAGTCTTTCTCAAGACTACCTACTTTTGAATTTAACATTTGTTTTAACTTTTTTCGTATCACCTGAAATGGCTGGACGGAAGAAGAAACCTCGCATCGCTGCGGGGAGGAAAAGAGAGGCATCTCTTTCTGACACTTCGAGTGTCTGTAGTGACAATCCTTTTGATATTTTGCCTGAGCAAGAAGCTGGTGAAATGGAAGTTATTAATAATGAAACTATACAAAATATAAAATCTTTAGAAAAGGAGAAAGTTCCACCTATTGTGGTAACTATTTCTTCTGAATTTAATATATTTAAAAAGGAACTTTCAACGTTTGTTTCTGACGTTAAAGTGACCTATCAAATTGGCCGTAGAGGTGAATGCCGCTTATTAGCCGACTCAGTAAAGGGTCGTGATCGTCTTGTTCAGTATTTAACTGACAAAATGTACAAATTTTTTACATATGACACCAAGAACGCCAAGCCGTTAAAGGTTGTCTTGAAAGGTCTCACCAACGATCAAACCGTTGATGAGATCAAACTTACTTTAACAGAATTACTTGGCATAGCCCCTACCCAAGTAATTCTAATGAAACAAAAATCACGAGGCGAAAACAGTCAGAGAACTGGAATTTCCCTTGTTAATTATTTAATTCATTTTAACCGCAATGAGGTTAACAACTTAAAATTTTTTGAAAAAGCACATGCTTTGTATAATGTGCGTGTAAAGTGGGAAATTTATAGGAAGTATGGCGGAGGTGAAAAGCATATCACCCAATGCCGTACTTGCCAACGTTATGGCCATGGTTCCAAATTCTGTAACATGGACCAAAAATGTCTTAATTGTGGAGACTCTTCTCACAAAAAGGACACATGTCCTGTGAAAGAGAGTAAAAATTTTCGCTGTGCGAATTGTAACGGCAACCATATGTCAAATTTTTATCAATGCCCAGTCCGTTTAGCAATTGTTAAGGCAAGGCAAGGTAAACAAAACTCAATTTCTCAATTAAAACCAACTTCAAAGCAAAATTCTCTAAGCGTGCCAGTGACGCATAGTTTACCTACTCCTTTGCATACCCGTTTAACTTATGCACAGATTACAGGTAGTTCGAACATTATACCGCCTAAAATGACCGTTAATATGGGTAAGCAAAACACGCTAGAAAATAATTGTACACCTATTACTCCAGCTAATATTGCTGCCGAAAATTTTTTTTCTAATGTCAACTGCCTGGGGCTTATTACGGCAGGTAAACTTTCTTTTTTGCAACAGGCAATGTTCGATCTTATGAACGCCATGTTGCAGGCAAAATCAATGTTTGAAGCCATTCAAATAGGCAGAAATTTTACTATTGAAATTGTTTCTAATTTAAAATTTAGCAATGATTTCAAATAAAACAATTAAAATATTAAATTGGAATGCTCGCTCATTGAAGGCCAATGAGAATGAGCTTTTTAATTTTTTAACATTAAATAATGTGCATATTGCAATTATTACTGAAACATTTTTGAAACCTAACATAAAATTAAAATATGATCCCAATTACGTGGTTCATAGATATGATAGGATTCAGGGTTCCGGCGGTGGAGTTGCAATTGTTATTCATCGCCGAATCAAACATCGTGCTCTTCCCCATCTTGAGACGAAAGTTATTGAAACTTTGGGAATTGACGTTCAAACTGAACTTGGGATTTTATTTATTGCCGCAGCATATTTACCATTTCAATGCACACGCGAGCTCAAAAATTATTTTAAAGGTGATTCACAAAAACTCACCAGAAATCGTTCGAAATTTTCCATAATCGGCGATTTTAACGCTAAACATCGTTCATGGAATAATTCTCAAAGTAATTCCAATGGCAAAATTTTATTCAATGATTGTTCTTCAGGATACTATTCTATTTTGTCTCCGAATAGTCCTACATGCTTTTCTTCTGTAAGAAACCCTTCAACAATTGATTTGGTGCTAACAAATCAAAGTCATGTATGTAGTGATTTGATCACACATGCTGACTTTGATTCTGACCATCTTCCAATAACTTTTTCAAACAGATGCACGATTTATTGTATTGTCAGTAGTGATGGGAAATATCGCCCAAAACAGACATCGATAACAATCGATAATTCCGGCGTTTTTATCGATATTATCGATAAGTATCGATAATTTGACAGCTAACGTTTGGGTAAAAAAATTTTTTTTCAGATGGTGATAAAAAAACTGATCCAGATGGTGATGAAAAAAAAAACTATGACAGATAATTGAGTTAGATAAATTTCCCATGGAAGGTTATCATGTTAGCTTCCTTACAAAAAAATATTACGTCCTTGCGTGCAGCCTTCCGGTAGTTAACCGGAACATTCGCCATGGTGGACGAAAACATGCGTGTAGCCGTGTTTTTAAGCTCTTTCTTCGTTATTTTTTATTAATTCCTCCTCCGTTTTTGCGACAAAATTGTTGGAATAGATCTTGCGCTTCAAGTTTGTCCAGAAATTCTCGATGGGAAGCAGGTGGGGGACATTGGGCGGATTCGCCGACTTCGGTACCACATCGATATTCAGCCGCTCCATCTCCTCCAACGATCGCTTCGAGTAGTTGGCCGACGTCAAATCTGGCCAGAACACCGTGTCTTCGCGCTTATGTTATTTCTTGATGAACGTCGCAACTTCTGTCAGGCACTTCGTACTATAAATTTCCCCGTTCACGGCCAGCCCGGAGCGAAAGAAGAGCAACTTTGACATCCCTTTCTCACTGATTGTCAGCCAAAGCCGCACTTTCTTGGGGAACTTGGTCTGTGAAATAAACTTTACCTCGGTGCTCACTTCCTTCGTGGGGGAGGTAAAATACGAAGAGTCCTGCTAGTCGTTGCCATTCAGGGTGATATAGGTCTAGTCGTCCAATACCACTGCCGCGTCACGATTCACCGGTAAAAGCGACTTGACCATCTTATTCAACCGCTGTCGCTGCGTCATTGCCTGCAGCTCCGAGACCAGTGGACGGGACTGCCGCTTCCTGCATGTATGTCCATGTTCTCCAGATACTTTTTCACTGTTTTATAGCATGCACCAACCTCTCGGCCAAGTGCACGCAGCGATTTAGCCACTTTTCCCTCGGTCTTCCTTTTCAGCATCCTTTGAAGCTTCTTGTCGCTCAGGGTCGTTGGTCGTCCGGAACCGGGCTTTCTTTCGATGCTCTGATTGTTGGCCAATAGTGTCAAGATGTTGAAGATGCCAGAACCGGCATACTTGTCATTCACAAAGTGCCGCACGATGTCCGTTTTTGACGCGTTTTTGGCGTGTTGATTTTGGCGGTTTCTTCCCTGTTGGATATACTAATGTTCTTTGAGCTTGCAGCACTCTAGCAGAATTCAATCGAACATTGTGGGTGTGTAGGTCTTATTAAACCAAGCAACTTTGCAAACTTGCGTTTGAAAATTTATCTGGATTAACATATAAAAAGGTCAGCTTATTTTCACGCGGATTTTCTCTAAAAGGTTATTTATGCAGATTTTCAAATTAACGTGGTTTTTTACGCGAATTTTTGAATTAGAGCGGTTCATCAAGCGGATTTCTGAATTAACATGTTTTTTTCACGAGGCATGTATCCCCCGCGTAAGAAAACCTAACTGTATTTGAACCTTTTTCTTATGAATCAATATATCTTAGTAAAAATTATCTACATCTGTTGGGTAACAAACACTTTAAACTTAAACAGTTCCAAGTTAAACTAAACAATTACCAGAGAATTACCAATAGACTGCCGCTTTGCATGTCCATCATATTATAAGAGTTGGCAAGCCAAAGAAAATGCATTTTATTACAATTTCGTATCATTGCTTTTTATGAGATGGTGCAAAAAGTTTGGATTTTTTTTTTAAAGTTCTCCAGTACTAAGTTGTGGAATTCATCTGTTCTTAGGAAACTAAAAACTATGAATACCTTTTTAGTTACCATTATTTCTCAGAAACTCAGTGACACCCGGGGCGAACCTTTACACCACCCCCAACAATGCTAAATCTTGTCGAATAGCAGCACTCAACAAATACCTAGCGGCAAAAGCAACTCCTGGGGTAGGGTAGGTGAGGTCTCCTTCTTTTGGGTCTCCTCCAGTAACCAGCCGCACTGACTTGTGCTCACCCTTATAATATCGATAATTATCGTTAGCGTCAAAAAATTAACGATAATATCGATTATCAGCATTCATCGATATTATCGATAAGTTTCCCATCACTAATTGTCAGTGCGTCTTGAACTGTCCTACAGATCAGACGTTTTTTCGGTTGCTTGTGGACTGGTCTTTGACTGCCTATAGCTTCAAAGTTTGTGTTTTGTCAGTGTGTCTTTTAAAGACTACCTGAAAGTTATTTCCCATCAGTCTTTCTCAAGACTACCTACTTTTGAATTTAACATTTGTTTTAGCTTTTTTCGTATCACCTGAAATGGCTGGACGGAAGAAGAAACCTCGCATCGCTGCGGGGAGGAAAAGAGAGGCATCTCTTTCTGACACTTCGAGTGTCTGTAGTGACAATCCTTTTGATATTTTGCCTGAGCCAGAAGCTGATGAAATGGAAGTTATTAATAATGAAACTATACAAAATATAAAATCTTTAAAAAAGGAGAAAGTTCCACCTATTGTGGTAACTATTTCTTCTGAATTTAATATATTTAAAAAGGAACTTTCAACGTTTGTTTCTGACGTTAAAGTGACCTATCAAATTGGCCGTAGAGGTGAATGCCGCTTATTAGCCGACTCAGTAAAGGGTCGTGATCGTCTTGTTCAGTATTTAACTGACAAAATGTACAAATTTTTTACATATGACACCAAGAACGCCAAGCCGTTAAAGGTTGTCTTGAAAGGTCTCACCAACGATCAAACCGTTGATGAGATCAAACTTACTTTAACAGAATTACTTGGCATAGCCCCTACCCAAGTAATTCTAATGAAACAAAAATCACGAGCCGAAAACAGTCAGAGAACTGGAATTTCCCTTGTTAATTATTTAATTCATTTTAACCGCAATGAGGTTAACAACTTAAAATTTTTTGAAAAAGCACATGCTTTGTATAATGTGCGTGTAAAGTGGGAAATTTATAGGAAGTATGGCGGAGGTGAAAAGCATATCACCCAATGCTGTACTTGCCAACGTTATGGCCATGGTTCCAAATTCTGTAACATGGACCAAAAATGTCTTAATTGTGGAGACTCTTCTCACAAAAAGGACACATGTCCTGTGAAAGAGAGTAAAAATTTTCGCTGTGCGAATTGTAACGGCAACCATATGTCAAATTTTTATCAATGCCCAGTCCTTTTAGCAATTGTTAAGGCAAGGCAAGGTAAACAAAACTCAATTTCTCAATTAAAACCAACTTCAAAACAAAATTCTCCAAGCGTACCAGTGACGCATAGTTTACCTACTCCTTTGCATACCCGTTTAACTTATGCACAGATTACAGGTAGTTCGAACATTATACCGCCTAGTGTTGGTAGTTCGAAAATGACCGTTAATATGGGTAAGCAAAGCACGCTAGAAAATAATTGTACACCTATTACTCCAGCTAATATTGCTGCCGAAAATATTTTTTCTAATGTCAACTGCCTGGGGCTTATTACGGCAGGTAAACTTTCTTTTTTGCAACAGGCAATGTTCGATCTTATGAACGCCATGTTGCAGGCAAAATCAATGTTTGAAGCCATTCAAATAGGCACAAATTTTACTATTGAAATTGTTTCTAATTTAAAATTTAGCAATGATTTCAAATAAAACAATTAAAATATTAAATTGGAATGCTCGCTCATTGAAGGCCAATGCATATTGCCATTATTACTGAAACATTTTTAAAACCTAACATAAAATTAAAATATGATCCCAATTACTTGGTTCATAGATATGATAGGATTCAGGGTTCCGGCGGTGGAGTTGCAATTGTTATTCATCGCCGAATCAAACATCGTGCTCTTCCCCATCTTGAGACCAAAGTTATTGAAACTTTGGGAATTGAAGTTCAAACTGAACTTGGGATTTTATTGATTGCCGCAGCATATTTACCATTTCAATGCACACGCGAGCTCAAAAATTATTTTAAAGGTGATTTACAAAAACTCACCAGAAATCGTTCGAAATTTTTCATAATCGGCGATTTTAACGCTAAACATCGTTCATGGAATAATTCTCAAAGTAATTCCAATGGCAAAATTTTATTCAATGATTGTTCTTCAGGATACTATTCAATTTTGTCTCCGAATAGTCCTACATGCTTTTCTTCTGTAAGAATGGAATAATTCTCAAAGTAATTCCAATGGCAAAATTTTATTCAATGATTGTTCTTCAGGATACTATTCAATTTTGTCTCCGAATAGTCCTACATGCTTTTCTTCTGTAAGAAACCCTTCAACAATTGATTTGGTGCTAACAGATCAAAGTCATGTATGTAGTGATTTGATCACACATGCTGACTTTGATTCTGACCATCTTCCAATAACTTTTTCTTTATCACATGAATCAGTTTTAAACCCTATGAGCTCTGTTTTTAATTATAACAAGGCTAATTGGGAAAGATACAAAACTCATATTGAGAGAAATTTCAATAATGAGCTTGATTTGCAAAACGAAGTGAATATTGATTCCGCTTTGGAAGCATTAAAATGTGCAATTGTTGATGCCAGGAATTATCTGTTCCAAAGGCTCAAGTGAAATTTGATTCATCAATAATTGACGAAAATCTTCAACTTCTAATTCGTTTGAAAAATGTCCGCAGACGTCAATATCAACGTTCTCGTGACCCTGTTTTTAAAACTATTTATAAAGAATTACAGAAAGAGATTAAACATAGATTTACTCTTCTGAGAAATCAAAATTTTGAGACTAAAGTTGAAAAATTGAAACCATATTCAAAACCATTTTGGAAGCTGTCGAAGATTCTTAAGAAACCTTCAAAGCCTATTCCAGTTTTAAAAGATGGTGAACGTTTTCTTGTATCCAATGAACAAAAGGCTCAAAGACTTGCTCAGCAGTTTGAGAGTGTTCATAACTCAAATTTGAATTTTGTGAGTCCAATTGAAAATGAAGTCACACGTCAATTTGATTTAATTTCTTCCCAGAATTTTTTACCTGCAGAAATAATTGAAACTAACTTGAATGAGATTAAATCAATTATTGAAAATTTCAAAAATATGAAAGCACCTGGTGACGATGGAATCTTTAATATACAAATCAAACATCTCCCTGAGAGCACAATAGAATTTTTAGTGAAAATTTCCAATTGCTGCCTCAAAATTGCATATTTTCCCAAATTATGGAAAAACTCATCACAACTCATCAATTAGTCAGAGTTACTAATATGATACGAGCTAACAAATCTGAAGGTTATTCCACTGGAGCTGTTTTTTTAGACATAGAAAAAGCATTCGACAGTGTTTGGCATATAGGTTTGATTGCGAAATTGCAAACTTTTAATTTTCCAATTTTCCTAATCAAAATTTAAAAAAATTATCTTACTGATCGAACTCTGCAGGTTGTCTATCAGAATTCAAAATCTAATAGATTTCCTGTCAGAGCAGGTGTACCTCAAGGTTCAGTCTTGGGTCCAGTCCTGTACAACATATTCACTTCAGATCTTCCTGATTTGCCTCCAGGATGCACGTCATTGTTCTGCGATGACACAAGCATTTCCGTAAAAGGAAAAAGTCTTCGTGTCATATGCAGTCGATTGCAGAAAAGTTTAGATATTTTTTCTTCCTACTTGCAACAGTGGAAAATCTCTCCCAATGCTTCTAAAACTCAAATGATAATTTTTCCGCATAAGCCTAGGGCTTCTTTCCTCAAGCCAAACAATTATCACGTTGTCAAGATGAATGGGGTTATTTTAAGTTGGTCCGACAAGGTTAAGTACTTGGGACTAATTTATGATAAAAAACTTATTTTCAAAGAGCACATTGAGAGTATACAAGCCAAGTGCATCAAATATACGAGATGTTTATATCCTCTCATTAACAGGAATTCTAAACTTTGCTTAAAGAACAAACTTTTGATTTACAAACAAATTTTTAGACCAGCAATGCTTTATGCTGTACCGATCTGGTCAAGTTGCTGTTCAACAAGGAAGAAAACGCTCCAAAGGATTCAGAATAAAATTCTGAAAATGATTTTGAAGCGTCCTCCTTGGTTTGGTACACTCGAATTACATAGACTTACTGGTGTTGAACCATTAGAAGCTATGTCAAATAAAATTATTAACAATTTTCGACAAAAATCGTTGCAATCCTCAATTGCTACGATAAGCTCTCTTTATAGCCAATAAGTTAGGAATTAGGTTAGTTGTAAGTTTACTTCCCCTTTTCTAACAAGTAGGTTTAAATCCCTACGAATGATAAGTCCTAATTGCGAAAACAAACAAATCCTAACAATTAAAATTACAAATTTATAACAGTGTTGAGAAGTCACCATTTGTGATTGGACACACATACTCATTATTAACTAATATTTATCATAAATACTTAAACTACTAACAAATCCCCCCTTAAAAAAAAAAATTATTGTATTGGTGTGTGTGTTGAACTTTCTTTATTCTCATCGATAGCAAACGTAGCGCAGTTTTTATTTTCAATCGAGTTGGTAATAAAAGTTCGATTATTTCGCGCGCGGCAAAAAAATAGTTTCGCGTGTTTAAAAAACAACAAGACTGTCGCGGCGGTTTCAAAAGTGTTTAAAGTGTTTGTCCGGCTGCTGGCCAATAGTGCGTGGTTTTTTCGGTGATAAATTTGCTGAAATGCAGCAATGTGAAAATATTTGTTTTTGTGAATAAAACCGTAAAACTTAGGTGGTAAAAGGTGAAGTGCGGTGGATATCATCGGTCAGTGCAGTGCAGTTGAAAATCTAGCGGATTAAAAAAAAAAGTGATACGAGCTAGATAAAAAATGCTGGTTGGTAACCAGCAAGTGTGTTGTTTGGGTGTTAACTCTTCTGCAACAAGTGCAATTGCACTCGCCAGGTTAGTATTTTAGCCAAAATTAAAATTCAAACCACAACAATAATTTGAATGAAATTTGAGTTGGTTTTTTTGAGTTGATTTGTTTTTCCCGACTGCTCTCATATGCATGCTGGAAACAGATTGAGCAAATTAAAACTTTGCATTCAAGTTTTGTTGTGAATTTTACTGTGACACGTTTTCTAGCCACTGATTGTCGTTGTTTAATTTTATTTTGGAACAATTCATAAAAATTATTGGGAAATTCGTTTTTGTATATAATAAGTAGCTGACAATATATATATATATATATATATATATATATATATATATATATATATATATATATATATATATATATATATATATATATATATATATATATATATATATATATATATATATATATATTTATATATATATATATATATATATTATATATATATATATATATATATATATATATATATATATATATATATATATATATATATATATATATATATATATATATATATATATATATATATATATATATATATATATATATATATATATATATATATATATATATAAATATATATATATATATATATATATATATATATATATATATATATATATATATATATATATATATATATATATATATATATATATATATATATATATATATATATATATATATATATATATATATAAATATACAGTTTGGCGTGATAAAATAGGGAAAGTGATAAAATCGGGATGTTTTTGTTTGAATTGGTAAAATGAATTACTTGCTTTTTTGTAGCGCAGTACCATAAGCAAAATATGAGATGTTCTCACAACACTAAACTTTGCCGAAGACAGCATGCTGATATCTCTCACATATGGCAACCAGAAAAATCTTAAAATGTAAATAACGATTTTAATGCCTTCTCATAGAAAACATTATGTTGCTTGCAATATGTAAGAGATATAAACATGATGTCTTCTGTAAAGTTTCTTGTTTTGAGATCACATAATACTTTGCCTAAGACACCAAGCGTCTATCTTTATCTGATGAAAAAGTAAATATTCTATCTCACTTTTAGGAGGATTGATCACCCAGCTTTCTACATCAAAAGATGCGTTTTAGAATATTTTGAAACTTTTCCGAACATATTATACGGTTATAATAAACATTTGTATCACTATTCAATTATTCGCACGCATTCGAACAGTGCTATAATAACTTCTACCCATATGAAGATTATACAGAAAATTATTATCAACCATTATCTTACTATCCAGACTTTTAAAATTATTATCAGTCCAACGAGACAACCGAGAATGAAACGCAAATTTTGCCCGAAACTGCTAACGAGGTTCATAGTGAAAAACAGGAAGATGATGATAAACCAGATGACCTAAATTTTCAGATAACCGCAAGCTCACAAACAACAACGTAGCCAATTTCATACCGTACATAAAAATAGAAACGACGAGAGGATCCTTAAAATTTCTGATTGACACAGGTGCTAACAAAAATTATATTAGCCCACGTTTGGTTAACATAGAAAAATGCAGATTCATGAAACCTGCTACTGTCAGAAATATTAACGGATCGCACCAAATTAATCAATTTACAGAATTCAATCCATTTCCTCACATCAAAAACTCTCCCAAATTAACTTTCTACATTTTTGACTTTCATTCATACTTTGATGGACTCATAGGTTACGAGTCACTTCAACACTTGAAAGCCAACATCCTCACGCATTCTAACGAGTTACAGTTACCATCAACCACGATACCAATGTTTAGAAAATACCCGACACAACAAACATTAGTTTAAATTCAAACGAATCAAAATTCATCAGTATCCCTACAAGCAACAATGAAGGTGATTTTTTAATTGAAAATGACATAGAAATTTCCGAATCATTAATAGTGCATTCGGGGTTATACAGCTCTAAGCAAGGTCAAGCGTACGTTGCCATTACCAACATTAGCAGCAAACCAATTAAAGTCAAAATTGATGAACCTTTTCAAGTTGACATACAGAATTTTGAGACATGTTTTCCTGACATGATCCCGAAATGTAAAAATAAACAAGATCTTTTCCAACAACTACGACTCGCTCACCTTAATGAAGAAGAGCGACAAAAATTAATTGATTTGATTCGAAAATACGAGGAAATATTCCACTTAGAGGAACAAAAGCTCACCTTCACCAACGCAATAAAACATAAAATAACAACGAAAGACGACATTCCTGTGCATTCTAAATCATATCGGTACCCCTTCTGTCATAAAGAAGAGGTACAGAAGCAAATTTCAAAAATGCTAGAGCAAGGTATCATCCAGCATTCGAATAGTCCTTGGTCCTCACCAGTCTGGGTCGTACCTGAAAAAATGGATGCTTCCGGTCAAAAAAAATGGAGAATCGTAATTGACTATAGGAAGTTAAACGACAAGACAATTGAGGATAAGTATCCAATACCCAACATAAATGACATTCTTGATAAACTGGGTAGATGCACATATTTCTCTACATTAGATCTTGCAAGTGGGTTTCATCAAATCGAAGTTCACAACGATGACGTTTCGAAAACCGCCTTCAGCGTAGAACACGGTCATTATGAATTTTTAGGAATGCCATTCGGCCTTCGCAATGCGCCATCAACATTTCAACGTCTGGTCTACATGGACGATATTATTGTGTTTTCGACAAGCCTTCAGGAACACTTGGAAAACTTATCAAAAAATTTTAATTGCCTTAAAAGATTCAATATGAAAGTGCAATTAGACAAAAGCGAGTTTCTTCACAAAGAAGTCGCATTTTTGGGTCACTTAGTCACCTCAGAAGGAGTCAAGCCGAACCCAGACAAAATTGAAATTATTAAAAATTGGCCTTTACCAAAAAACGAGAAAGAACTAAGAGGCTTTCTTGGAGTTTTAGGTTACTACCGGAAATTTATTCGCGATTTTGCTCGAATAGCGAAACCGCTTACTAACAGCTTACGAAAAGGAGAGACATTAGACTATTCGAGAGAATTTATTAATGCATTTGAAAAATGCAAAAACATTCTAACAAGCAGTACTATTCTACAGTATCCTGATTTTGACAAAACTTTCATCCTCACGACCGATGCATCAAACCATGCTATCGGCGCGGTTCTGTCGCAAGGTCCAGTAGGCAAAGATAAGCCGATAGCATACGCATCTCGTACTCTTTCCCAAACTGAAAAAAAATACTCGACTATAGAGAAAGAGTTGCTGGCTATCGTATGGGCCTGCAAGTATTTCAGACCCTACCTTTTCGGTCGAAAGTTTGTGTTGTATACCGATCACAAACCGCTCACATACGGGCTGAATTTGAATCACCCTAACAGTAAGCTCGTTAGATGGAGGCTATCACTCGAAGAATATGATTATGAAATTCGATACAGACCTGGAAAGCAAAATACTGTCGCCGACGCATTATCACGATTTCCACACGAAATAAACCTACATGAAGAAAGTGACAGCGACACGGACGCTGCCACTGTTCACTCAGCGGATACAGACGATTCTGAGTTTGTTCAGATGACTCTCCGCCCTTTAAACGTGTTTTCGAATCAGCTAGTGCTAAAAATTGGCGAACAAGATAGCAATGAGTTCGAGGAAGTGTTTCCACGTGTTTTCAGGAGAACCATAACAAAAATATGTTTCGGAGTACCCGCAATGTTAAATATCTTTAAAGAATATATGGATCACAAAAGAGTCAACTGTATTTTCTGCCCGAGAGATTAATCCCCACCATACAAGTTGTCTACAAAAATTATTTTAACCGATTCAAAACCTTCAAAGTTAAAATAACGCAAACCATGCTACAAGACGTTCAAACGGATGAGGAACAGAATGACCTAATTCAGAATGTGCACGATTCAGCACACCGAGGTATATGGGAAAACAAAGAAAAAATTTCTAGAACCTATTACTTTCCCAGAATGAAATTCAAAATCCGAAGATTTATCAAATTATGCGAAGTATGCAACAAAGCAAAATACGAACGTCACCCATATAAAATTAAATTTGGCGAAACTCCTATTCGAAAAAAACACTAGAAATTATTCACATAGACATTTTCATTTCGCTACCTGATATGTTTTTATCAATTGTAGATAAATTTTCTAAGTTTGGCGCAATCATTCCAATTAAATCAAGGCAGATACAGGACGTTCGGAAGGCTCTGTTGAAATACTTCAGCACACACGGAAAACCTCAACTCATCGTGAGCGACAACGAACCAGCTATGAGGTCATTTGAAGTCAGGGGACTTCTCAACGATTGAAATGTTCAAATATATTTTACACCTACAAATTGCAGCGAAACGAATGGCACTGTCGAAAGATTCCATTCTACACTCGCTGAGATTTTTAGGTGTATCAGATCAAAATACGAACAGTTATCTAACAAGGAAGTATTTCGTATTGCTTGTACCCTGTATAATGAAACCATTCATTCAGCTACAAAATTGAAACAACGGGAAATCTTCTTTGCCATCAGAGATGGTGACGACAGACATCTCGACGTGGATCAAATGATCGAAAGTCGGAACAAAATGTACGATGAAGTTGTCTTACAACTACAAAAAACGCAACATAAAACAATTGAACAACATAACAATCATCGCGAGGTCCAACCGATTTTGCAGCCGAACGAAGAAGTTTTCCAGAAAGTCCAGGGAATACGGAATAAGACCAATCCAAAGTACCTTCCGGTTCAAGTCGTCGAGGATCATACTAGAACCTCATTGACGACTCGGGTCGAAAGCTACACAAAAATAATCTTAAAAGAATATGAGACACTCACACTCACACTTTTCTTTCCACAGAATTCTCGTCAAACCCTGGCAAACAGAAAAAATGCAACTACCCATGCTTACACTCCTGCTCATCCTATCAATGAACACCCCATCCCAAAACCAAGTCCTACAGATTAATGATATTACCAACAACGCAGGAGCGTTGATACTGCAAGAGGGAGAAGGGAGGATAATAGACGGTTACGACAGGTTGCTGCATGTGATTGACTTTGTAAAACTAGAAGCATCTGTGTTATTTATCGAAAACATGATTGGTCAGTTACAGAATTCATCTAGTGACTTTTCGGACATTATAAAAATGAAATTGAATGAAATCAGATTCCTTTTTAATATGCTACAAGTTAAACCAAACAGAAACAAAAGAGCAATTAATATGTTAGGCAGTACAATTAAATTTATTACCGGAAACTTAGACGCAGACGATCTAGCACTGATTAACAGCAACCTAGACGAGCTTAGAAAATCTGGAAACACTATCATAAAGCAAAATAACAGGCAGATAAAAATTAATACTAAATTCGAAAACAGAATAAACATTATGACAGATCAAATTAAAAACCAACAGAATGCCCTAAATAGTATTCTTAAAGATAATGATTACATCATTAGCGAAAATCAGAAAATTCAAATTGTCTTTCAACTAAACACATATATAGAAACTCTAAAATCAATCGAATACGCTATCTTGCTTACTAAACTAAACATTATAAGTAAACTAATTCTTACACCATAAGAAATTGATCTAATAGCACAGGAGATTTCAAGCCAAGGTTTAGAAATTCACAGCCTCGACGACACCAACAACTATCTCACCACCAGCACCCTATATAGCGAATCAACCCTCATCATCAGCGTTAACATACCACGACTTCTTCCAACCACATACCGGAAAGTGAGCATCGAACCTTTGCCAATACTGAACCATACAGCCAAACTGATGCATAATGAAGTCTTAATGAACTCAAATCAAATCTTAGCGATTGTTTCAAAATGCCAACAAAACCGCAAAGTTACTTTATGCGAAAGAAGACAGGTAATCGACATAAGCGAAAACCCGTGTGAAGCCGCATTATTGCGAGGACGTTTTGGACATTGTAATCTCGTGGAAAAACCTCCAACCACAGAAGTAAGAGAAATAGCCCCAGGTACGCTGCTGATACTAACCGTTCACCAAGACGTAAATATCAAT